>NC_064874.1:72148556-72173556 GCF_943734745.1 Anopheles darlingi | reverse complement strand
TTTTCGGTCACTGCGAGAACCCGACCGGTTACAGGAATGTTCCTTTCGCTCCCTGTGCCATAAGTCAATGTCGCTTAGGCTCAGAAATGTGAAATGTTACGTCGCGTGCGCTGCCATTCGGGGGCGAAAGATAACAAAGTTTTGCCGCTGCCGACGCATAACTTGAACACTTTCCAGTCTGAACCCCCTCCAAAAACCGCGTATCGTAGCGAAAAGTGTTCTCGATACGCTCGCCGGTCGACTTATTCTTGTTCTGTTAGATTAAAACTTTGCTCCCCCCACCCACTTTGCCCAAACCATTCGCCATATCTTGGCACCTTAGCTGGCTTTCTACTTCTTTTTCCCTCTTTTTCCACTAGTGCGCGCATCCCGCGGATCACTTTCCCAGCATAATCATATCATACCCATATCGTCGTCGTCGTCGTCGTCATTGTAGTAGTCGTCGTCTTCGGGGTCTTTTGCGTCTTCTGTGTCTTTCGAGCATCGAGAGCAAGAGCCTGCGGCTCCGGTTTGGTTCCAAATTATACACGTTTCACTGACTGCATTTTCAATTGCACGCCGGAGCACCGTTTGAGTCATTTTTCTTAATTATCTCCCATACGCGACTCCTCCGTCGACTTAAGCAGCGGCACTTCACTTCACGAGAAGCCGTGAGAGGCGCATCCTGTGACGTCGGATGACAAGCGCCCTTCCCTTTACCGCGCAAATGGTACCCAAATGCACAATGTGTGCCCCCGCCCTCTCCTCTATTTGTGAATCGTGAGGATCGAGACCGTTTGTCTTGTCGTTTTGGGGGCCTGGGTTTGAGCTGGTGCAAGGGGGGGTGCAAGCTTCTGCAAGAGTGCGATTGCTGCAGCTGCAACTCGCATCCCAAAAGCCAAAAAAGCGAGCAGCACCAGCAGCAATGGAGTACAATTTAGATTTAGATTAAGATTACTTTTCCATTACTGTTTTCGGTGCACGAGTGCACGGAGTACACATTTGGAGTGCTACTAGAAGGAGGCTCGCATTACTTACCGAAAGCGGAGAGGAAGCTCGAAGCGCTGGCTGGCTGCGACAGTGTAAAATCTTCATTAAACAATGGAGCTGCTACAAAGTGGCTAATGCGGGCTACCATAAAAAAGAGGGGGGAAGGAGTAACCTTACCGGAAGTGTCCTTTTACCAGAGAGCTCGTTTCTACCAATTTCGATCGGATCGAAGTCGGCGTCGATAGTGCCCGGTTGGTATAGTACGCTTAACGCACGTACCACATGCAGAAGCAGCAGCAGCACCAGCAGCAGCTCCCAATCAAGAAACCATTTTCTTTGCCGGAACGGAAAGTGGTGGCAAAAGATGAGGGCGCTTTCGCTCCGGTCGTTTAGGGAATGTCCCCGGTTCTCCACTATACTCCCCGTAGACGGGGGTTGCATTAAAGCGTGCGCCATCGAAGAAAATTATAGACAAAAGTGCAATAATATTGATAAATGAAGCGATATTATCTCGGTAATGGGATACAATTAAAACTACGTACAGATCAGTTGCAGGCATCTCTCCGACTCCCCCCCCTGGGTGCTGGTGGATGATAAAAGTTATCGAAATAAATTTTTACCACCATCTTCCGGCTCCGGGACGACGTTTGGCACCCAGGCACCATGAGTAGCTGAAGCTGAAGGTTGCGGCTGTGTGCCGTGTTGGTGTCTTAGTGCTAGCCATTCTCATTTGTGGTGTGGTTACGTGGGAGGGAGGGGGAGCCCATTTCGCTTGCTTGCGTTCTCCGTTGCTCCGTGAGGTGCTGGAAAAGCACTTAGATAAATTCTTACCACCAACCACGAGTTTGAGTTATTTGATTATACTTGGCACATGGGCGGTGGATGATGATACCTGCGCGAAATGGCCCCAAACCCATGGCTGGTGCCCACTTGATGCACCTTGGATACCACTCCTGGCTGCCTTCCTGCCATGGCGATGGCAGGCCACTGAGGTTTTTCGTCTTCTGCAAATAATAGGCCTACGATCTGTCAACGTGTTTGGCAGTGGTGCCATTAAAACGGCCATGGGCTCTTCCACGAAGGGGCTTGTTAACTGTTTCGTTGCTTGGATAATTCATTTAACATTCTGCCTGGGTGGGCTGCTTGTTATACAGCATCGTTCTCAATTATCAAGCGTTCTGCATTGTAACAGCATCTTAAGGTCGTGGTAGGAAAAAAAATTATCTATCTCAGCGAAGGATAAACATTGGTAGACAGCAATTTTTTTTTGTGTTTGACAAGCTCAATTCGTACAAAAATCGTTATAGACTTTGGTAACTATGTTTTAAGTAAATTTTACACCAGATAGGCGATATTTCCTTTTGTTTTCCATTGTTTCCATGAAGTTAAATTGAGTTTGCTAAATCAGAAGATATCCGTAAGGTTGGCTCCGATATGAGGTTGAAGTAGGCTCAATGATCCAAGCAAGCAGCATTATAAAAAAGTAACTAACACGAGTAGTTCGCGGATGGTTTGAACCTCTTTTCAATCATCAGGATAAATTTTTAGGAAAAATCTCAATAAGCAGTTAAAAGCGTTAAAATTCACTTTAGAAGTAAAACATAACTCACTAGATATTAATCAAATTATAATATTAATCAAATCTACAGACCTTGTACAGATGTTTCGCATGAGAAATCTTCTCCATTTCCAGGATGGTGTATAAAGTCTCAACACTTCTAGCTAATAAGTTGTGGTTAATACCAGTAAGCTAACCATCCAATGCGGCATGAAAAGAGTCCATTAGTTGGTAGTCGTCATTGGAATGGTCATTTTGTTTTATGTTTTTTATTAACTGTCGTTCAATACCCTGGATTGGATTGAATGGCGCTCAACGTTGTGAATGAAAACCTTACTAACTAAGCGCTGTAATAAGTATTTGCTTGCACCCATATTGTAATTGAAAGGGTACTAGTACAATGTATAAATAGAGCTAAAAATGTGTATTAAACAGAAAAAAGAGAATAATGTTGGTTCTGCTAAAAGAAGCTTCAACTTTTTTATTTCAGCTTTTCCCTTGTTACTATGACTGCTCGGCTCGACTCCAATATTATTATTCTGCTTCCAATCTAATCTTCATAATCCAAATCAATGAAACAACAGATTACATCAACTTTTTACATCTTGACCCAGTTTATCAACACGCCCGTTGGAAAAGTTTTCAGTTTTGTGAGTTTATATTTCCGGGCCATGCTCGCGTTCGGATGTGTTCCGCCATTGCCGGCCATTGCTCGGCATTGGAAAAGTTTTAGTTTATGGGGAGCTATAATCCAACCTCCGCTGCTACCAACGCCCCTCCTCAAAACGATAACATAACGGCAAATTACCGAGGCCCACGATATGACCTAATGCAAAAACAGGCGAAACAGTATAAAGCTGGTGTTTCGTCAAGCGTTTTGAAGATTGATGCCTGAGCAACAACAAGGAGAAAAACGGGACAAAAATGAAAAACCCCGGAGCTTGTGTTGCAGTTTATGGCGATACGATAGCTACTTTTTTTTCCTGTCTGTATCTTTATGCCCCATGATTGGATTTTATTTCCACTTTTGAGGAGAAGCAAAATGGATGATTGGACCCGTCCAGAACCCGTCGATACGTCGATGCGTGCAGGAATGTATGGGGAGCTGGAAACTGTCACACGCGGTCAGGCGTGGAACTGGACCCTGGATTTTTCCTGCTCCCCCCACCGGGTCGCCGCTGGCGAATGTCGAAGGGTCGACGAGCGGTCGTTCGAGCAGTCGTCGAAGCGGTTGAGGAAGGGGACGCCGACGCCAGGACCGGGGACATCTGATACAAAGTACACATCCAGCACGCAAGTGTCAGCAGTTTCAACCTATTTATTTATTTTGCCATCGAGGAAGTATTTTTTTTGTGCTGGTGCTGCTACTGTCGCCTTATTCCTGTCTCTGCATCACACACACACACACACCGTCCATCTTAGAGCGGACAGGAGCGCGGTGGGGAGGAAGGACGGAACCGATAAAGTATGAGTTAGCTGTTTTCCCAGCACTACTACTTAGGGCCTTCGGGGGGCTGCCCGAGAAGCAGAATATTAAATCCATACATCATCTTGAAGCAGTTTAAGGCTTTTTCACTCTCTTTCTCTCTGTCTCTTCGTCTCTTTTCCTCTTTTTCCAGTGCTCGATTGTTGCGTTTCTTCAGGCTGCTGCTGTCGCTGGTGCTGCTACTGAGCTCTCGTTTGACACTATCCACCGATGGACAATCTGGTCGCCAGCCATGCCTTTGAACTGTCCGAAAGCATTTCTTCCTTCCTTCCTTCGTCTTGACGATTCCGATCGGTGGATCGGTCCCGTATTGAACTGGTCAAACACAAGGGAAACAAGGGAAATATTGGCGGAAAGGGCGGAAGAGGGGGTGTACAGTCTTGGCAAATCTACTGACGCCGTCACTTCCGGAAGCCCGACTGCCGTTCTGGTTCTGGTTCTGCTGCTGCTGGTACGCCACCAGCTCGCCGTCGCTTGGCGTCGCTATTTTCTTGTCACGTTTTTTTTTCTCTCTCCCGATGTCGGTGTCGAGTTTCGCTTTGAAACCGAAATGATTGCCGAAGAAAATTATACACTCACACACTGGCATCGACACACACACGGAGGCTCAGGCTCAATGGGTTCGTAGCCAATGGGACGAAATCCCGGGAAAGCATTGATGGTTCGTCGTCGTCGCCGGACGCCGGTGTTGGGTAAAAATTATCCGCTCTCACCCTATTCAACTTGCGGTCGACCAATAGACCCCTCCCCACCCCGCCACTACCTAGGTATACTTTGCCCCAGTCCCCGGGTTCGGTCAGGTTTTTTCGGGGGGTTGGGTTCGTTTTTCATTTCAAAGGATTTAAGAGGATAATGATTGATTTTGGAACCTTCGGCCCAATAGGTTTGTGCCAACATTGGCAGAAGGTGAAAAACGGAGAAGGCTGTTTGTTTGGCAATTCAATATGACCCACATCCTGGCCGGGCTGGGGATTTGATTTGTGAACGAGAAACAGTGACGTGGTGGTGGAACGTTGCCAGTTTCGGTTCGGAACTTGTAATGCTTTCATCTGTATTCTATGCTTCGTCATTGCTACATGACACTGCACGAGGGGGGCGGTTCGCTTGTAATGAAAAGAGTAAAATGTGAGTTGATTTGCTCAACAACTTTTTTGAGTTGTGCTTTGTGTTTGAAATAGATTGAAGCTCTTTTTCGTACGCTAGTCTCTGATGAGTTAATAATTTTGGCCTGTTGAGTTACAAGAACTATTACCATTAGGAAGGTTTAAAACTGCAACATTGCCTCAGATTAAGGGGTTGAAACTACGAGTGTCTTACGCATTGCTTTCCTGCATTGCAACTTATTGCTCTGCAAAATGTTATTCGAGTGTAACAGTAATTATGTTTGATACTCCGAGGATATTTATTGATTAGTTTTATTATAGAGGATAAAATATGGCACAATATAAAAGACTCGGGAGACCTACCATAGATTGTGTAATAGAACAGGATTGTGTGAATTCATAAGATATCTAGCGTAGTATTTTATACATTAACTCTTTCACAAGGAGGACTGTTTAAATGGTTAATAATTAAATAATTTTCATCTCAGTTGAACAGTGTTTCCGTAGAGGAATAAAAGAAAGAAATAAACATCATAAATATAACAAATAATACAACATACAAAATCAAGCTAATGATCTAATGACTAGTTTTGATGTCGCTGTTTGCCGAAATGTTCAGTTTTTGGGTGAGCCGTATGTTTATTCTTAAATATTCTCGCTTGCATTAAAACCAAACCTGTTTAAACACGTTTTATAAAACGTGGTAACGTAACAAAATAGTAAAGCAATAAATAATTGAGCGATAATTCCCAAAAATTATATTAACCAACAAGTGCATCATCAGCTGCAAGTCAACATCGAGAATGATCAGCACTGTAATGAACTATTGTTATTTTAGAAAATAACCATCCCAAACAGTGTTGTAATGACAATCCCCTATGGACCCTGCTGTGGACAACCTCGGATGACCAAAACCAGTCCGTAGACCCGTGTGGCAGGGGGGGAACAAAAAGGCTTGCTATATTATGCAGCTATAAGGATGCGCAAAGCGAACTGTTGAAAAAATGCCATATTTAAACAGCTGCCGTACCTCACCGAAGCCCTGATTTCGTTTCATATCATATCTCGGGAAACCAGTAACGATAACAGCCCAACCTCGTTCACCTCCTCCCCTCCCCTCCCCTTCCCTTCCCAATAACAGCACGTTTCCCTTTTCGAAAAACAACAACAATATTTCTACACATTAAGGTAGAAATACTGACAAACAGTTTCGCCATCGGCCAAGCGGCGTGACTGCGACACTTTTTGCGACCACTTTTGCCACCCCCTTGGGGAGAGGGGGTGGATGAACGAATTTGAATAAAAATCCCATATCGTAAATAACTGATGCTACAGGCTAAGCTGCGCCGAATGCGGCCACCTTCACCGACGACGACGACGACGCAAAACTGACGCCAACATCCGACGTCGACAGTCGACAGCGTCCAGAGCTAAGCTTGAGAGTTGACGTGGAATGCTGCATCTCATCGAGCCATCGGGGAGAAAGAAAGAGAGAGAGAGAGAGAGAGATACGAAAAAAACGGTTCTCCAGTCGTCTTGGTGATATATCCCACAGCCTGCTGCTGCTGCTGTTGCTGCTGGCGCTACTGGCTGTTGTTCTATTTTATGTCGTTGAGCTTTTTTGCAGCTCTTCGCGCGAAGTATGGAGTGGGGGGGCTGAAAAAAAAAACGAAAAACAAGAAACGAAATAGTTCCCCAACAACATCAATCATCGTTGTCGGAAGCTGAGGCGAAGCAGAGAGCATCGTAGAGAGCAGAAGTATGCTGGTGGATGGACACCCTCGACTTGAGCCCGAATCCCCGGCGCTTGAGTGCCGAAAGTTAAAAATGATTTAATATTAAAGTCAAACCCCTTCCACAGTCCCCAAATCCTCTTTAATGCACTTTGCATGATTTACATCAACTCGGCCCAGGGTTTTCGGTTATTATGGTTCATTCGTTGGTTCGAAGTGTTTTAGTAACTAAAACTTAAACGGAAACGGGGAAAAACAAAACAACGAAGAGAGCGAGAGCGAAATCTAATAATCAACGGTCGACCCGAGGCCGACGCTGATGGGCCGTGCATCTTCGCGAAAAGGGAAAGGGGATGGAAGGAAAGGGAGGTCAGTATGTTTATGCTTTTTAATCAAATGTCCTGGCACTTGTAATTAGTGTCAACTGGCGGCCGGGCCGGGCCGGGCCTGGAACCGACAGTACCCAACGACATTCAGACCACGAACCATTCGTTCATTATTCGGATGCATCCTCGGATGGTCTGGTGCTGGTGGTCTCGGGCATGTTAGTGTCTGTATGTTGCGCACGGACCAGCATATGCAAAGTCAGTGGATGATGATGATGATTCGGTTATGCTCACTCGAAGGGCACACTAGTAGCACACACACACACATTGGCACACACATGTTTCGTCCGTAAACTTTGTGATTCCCTCCCAACAGCACTTCTCTTCCTTGCTCGCGCGCGCTTGTTGGTTAGTCAGTCCTCGGTGGTGGTTAGCCGGTTCTAATGACACTTATCATGCGCAGCATTCCGCTGCACGGTCGTCGATTGAGATCTCGTCCACCATCACCATCAGATCCATGGCGACGACCACGCTGACGACGACACAGCCTGCTATGTGGCTGCGAGGACCTATTCTGCCTATTTGTATCCTTTTGGGGTCCCCGCATCCAGCTTATGGTGAACCACGAGTAGCAGCAGCTGGTTCTTCAGTCTTCAGCCGGCCGGGAAGCCGGATTGCCAGCTCACGGAGCAACGGTCCGGATGGTCCGAAGGGCTCATCGCTCTGGCATCGGGCGTTGGAAATATATTTCATTTAATTTAAAATATTTATAACTTCGTTTCACCGGCCAGGACAGGGCACCAGGGAGTGGTGGAGGGGAAGAGGGGTTAACGTTTCGCATACATTTGTCCCCGGCCCGAGGCCCTGGCCGCGTGAGGTCCTGAGGTTTGTTCACACACAGAACACTTCGGTCGGTCTCGAACACTCTCTTCCTGTGTGTGCGTCTCTCTCTCTCTGCTCTCTCAGTCTGCGCTCTGTCTTCGCATTCCCTTCATACTCGGCCGTCCGTTGGGCACATCGGTATCATCACTGGCCACGGTGTGCCTCGGGGGAAATGTTGCGGTCCAGAGGATCTTCCGTTGAGGGGCTTCTTTGTATGGAAATGTGTTTGAGATCCCGGTGGATCCTTCCTCGCCTTTCCAGCACCATCCACCGGGGATCCCTTGCTTCCACACTGGCCCGGGGAATGCATGCCGAGCAGCAAGACACACACTCGCACACACAGCCCTCGGATCGCGTTCCTGTTCGTTTGGCAACAAGACCGAAAACGATTTGCAGGACAGGAGTCTCGGGCAGTGAGAGCATTGGGCATTGGGCATTAGTAAACAACATAAATATTTCAGCAGAGAAATTTATGTTTTTATCCATTTAAAGTGTATGAGTGTCTGTGTGTGAGTGTTCGAGGCCTGAGGCCGGGTGTAATTCATTCCCATGGCTCATGATGGATTGTAGCGTCAGCACTCCGACAGTGCTGTGACCACCAACCGAGCAGTGCCAGCTTGACCCACCAGGAGTGTGTTTGTGTGTGAATCTATGCACACACTGGCCACACATTGTGGCCGGTAATGAGTAGAAGCTTGAGGCCCTGGCCGGCGGGGGTTCTTGCGATTTCCAAAGAATCAACAACGAGAGCTTTCGTCTTGCTGTTGATGCCGTCTTATGGTTTGTCCTGTGGTGTGTTTTCCCTCTACAGGAACCGGAATCGGAATGCTCTCGGTACTTGTTGAAGGTCTGGTCAGGGCACACTGAGACCAGCACAGGATTATAGTGCTCACCGCGGTGTGTCCAACTGTTCGCTGTTGCATGATGTGTCTGTGTGTGTAATAAAGGGGGATAGGATGGTCTTGGGTTCTTCCAGTTCCAGCATCTATGCTGCTGTAAGGGTAATTAAAATGATTTACATTCGAGTTACGGGATTGAGACCGGGAATGGATAATCTATTTGTAAATTATTAATCAAACTGATGATGGGTGATGATTGGAGTGTTCTGCTCTGTACCGTTTGCTAACCAAAACCTCAACATAAGCTTTTCGGCGATAAGATTTGTGCAGTTTGCAACTGTTGAACAACATAAAAAGTCTGGTATGCCTTGTCAGGCTGTCTATTTCATCCCGAATTGCGAAGAGTTGAGGCACGGTGGCTAAGGCCAATTCCAACAGTCCAAGCAGAATGATTTCGAAGTTAAAGTCACGCAAAATAAAAACAAAAATCAAAATGGAACCGTAGGAATTCGCGAACCGAAAAAAAACCCAGAAAAAAAAGAAAAAGAAGATAACCAAACCAAACCATCACGACCACCAATGCACCACTAGCGAGAAATAAAAATCATCGTGGGCAACGGCAATCACGACCCCCACGGGAGCGGTGTTTTACTTTTATGGCACGCAATTTATCTGGGCCAATGATGTTTAAATCAAAATTATTGTTAATCAAACCGCATCGGAGGGGTGGTTGAGGTTTTGGGGAATGGAACCAGGACCGGGGGTAGCATTCCGAAGGGTCTCGTAGGCAGGCAATCACACGGCAGCCCGGTATCGTACGCCAGCATGCCAAAACGTGCAACCGGACCACAAAACTCAAAGCACTAAAAAGGGGAACCTGAAATGGTTGTCCGTTTTTATGCTAATGCTGATAGGTGGGAACACGTTTACGATCGAGGGGGGGTTTGTGCCCGTGCCGTGAATCTCGAAAGGTTATCGCTGGAAGGAAGGGCCCGAGGATACCTTCTGGTTGGTAAGATTTATCGGAAGGCTGATCAGGACAGAGAGAATGGTGAGGAGGATCGCTCCTGTGCCATAAGTGACCAAGGGGTCAAATTAACAAATAGGCTTTGTTGAGGTTTATTTCAAAAAAAATAGGTAAACCTTAAAAACATGCTGAAAGGAATCGTTTAGTGCTGATTGAGTGTTTATAATGAATTCGTGCGAGTGATGATGAAGTACAATGAAAAAAAAAATCAATGTGAGTAAACGAATAGTTTTAGAGTGAGGCGCTAAAACAGTGAAGAGCAGATTGCAAAGTAAAAGCAAAAAAGATGCCTATTCTATTCATAGTAAGAGTATTATCTATCTTCTTTACAGATGAAATTGGATTTTCGTTCTGTCAGTCCTACATATCCTTCAATGTACTCCGAGATTATGAAACCCAATTTTCTAAGGTCTTTTTATGCAGGTTTTTGAAAAAAAAAACCTAAAGAAAGAAGATAATGATTCTTGAATTAATAGGAATCGAATATTCGAATAAATGAAATCGAATAAATTTTAAATTTTATTGAATTGATGAGTGACAGGAAGGATATCAATAATATGGATTAAGAGGGAGGATTTTATAAAACTTTGATAACAAGAAAATACAATTTAAAGTACTAAAGTAAATTAACGTGTCCTCATTTGTTGAGAATGATTGGAAGGTGGTTTGGAAAAAAACGAAAATTTAAAAAACTAACAAATTTTTCAGATATCCCTTTCGATTACGTGACTTATCTTTTAATCAGATCAACAACTTATCAGTTGGCCTTTATTCAATAAACAAATAATTAATAATCCCTCGCTTATCATGCTTGACAGCGTACGCAGAGTTAAGCAGCTAAAAACCGTTTTAAGAAATCTCTTAAATACATTTTAACTAAAAGCATACATACTCACTATAAATAACGGTAAAAAAGTGCCAACATAGAAGTGTATAAATCACCTAACAGCTGCATCGAGTTGTTTCAGAGTTCTCAATTGCAAAAACTCTCCAGAAAACGCTTTATTACTCCGTCAAATGGCTTATGCAAAGCATTACACCATTCGATTGGCGAAGCGCAAAGAGCAACAAAAAAGGCGAACCGCCACACAATACAAAGGGGATTTCTCTTATCGACAATTGAGTTTAATCCAATATTGGATAAGCTGCCCCGTGTACGAATACTGTGGGTGTTTGTTTCGTATTCACTTGACTTCTTCGTCGTTCGTCGGTACGGATCGACTCAACAGAACCCGGGGGGACGCTATGCTTCACCAGGGAATGTCAACGCCGCCCCCATTGGCCTCATCGCAGATGATTACGATGATTTGCCAAAACCAATAGGCAAACCCCGGGATCCCTGTAAGTGTGTGTGTGTAGTAGTAGTAGTAGTAGTAGTGGAGAGCAGTAGTAGTACATCAGCAAATCTACAAACGATACACAAATAATCCCCGGCATTTGGGCCCCGGCAAAGGGGTTTCTATCCCTCTCGGTGCGATTGATCCTATTTGTTCTGCGGTTTTGTCCTCCACTTCCGGCCGTGCCCCAATGGTCCCGCTTACTTGTTGGTGGGGGAGTAGCTGGCTGGATTTTGGGAAGGAATAATTTATCGAACCGATCAACGAGGGAAAATAAGCGAAGAGAGAGAGAGAAGGGCGAGAAAAAGAAAAGCTTCCAATTCCCAACGGTTGCTGCTGTTGCTGGCTTGTCCTGGCCTGCTTTGGTTTGGTCAGTTGGTCAGTTGGTTGTGCACGTGCCGGTTTCGTCAAAGTTTGCCAAGTCCGCGGGCCCTTCTCTGTGTGTGTGTGTGAAGGGAGCAGAAGTTGTGAATAGTTTTCCTTCTATTATTTACAGCTGATTACGCTGCTCCGGGCCTGTTGGGCTGTTGGCTGGATTGTCGCCGACGATCCGTTGATCTACTGTTCGTTTTCCTTCAGCCACCCCACCCCCGGGGCGGGAGATGATTAGATTGCTGGCACACCGTAAGGCGCAAGGTAAGGGCGCTGTCCGCTGTGGACCGACTTCGGGGGAGTCCACATCCCCCGTTGCGACAGCCAGTAAATTGAGAAGGGATCTCTCAATCGGAAAACAATTTCACCATTCCCAGTTCCGTTCCGTTATCTGGCCACCGAGCGGGCGTCTCCCACAGCCTTTGGGGTTCCAGCAGGTCCAGCTCTAAATCCTTTCGTTATCTAGTTCACCGATAAAATGGCGATGGCAAGGCGGCATTTCGGATCTCTGAAGTCGACATCATCAGCCCCCCCTTCCCGAGATCTACTCAACCTGCCTCAAATCGACACTGGGGAGCGTGGCCAGGGGATGAGGGTTTGAACCTTTTTTAAAACCTTCCTTCTCCCTTTCTTTCTCTTTCTGTCTCTCTCGTGCGTGTGTGTGTGTGTGTGTGTGAAATGGGACGCTTGGAAAATCGTTTCCCAGGTTGATCCATCCACGGGGACGGTAAACAATTTTCTGAATCCTCTCCTCGCTCCTTGTGTGTGTGTGAGTTTTTAGAGCGCCCTCAGCAGCAGAAGTCCCTGTCTTAGAGAGGGACTCCCGCTACTGGTCGTGTCTCTCTCTCTACTGCTTTAAGCTGTTATCCAAATTTTGTCCGTGATTTTAGACAATCGGCCGCCGGCTATCCCATGGCCACCATAAGCCGCGGGGATCATAGTCTACGACGACGACGACGACGGATTCAACCTTTTGTGCCCCGTCAAGGAAGAGAAAGCCGGGGGAAGGGGAACAAGCAACAAATCCTTCGCCACCGAAGGGTCGAAGTCGACTTTGATTTTGTATTTTTATTTCGCATTCCCCCCAATGGGGGCCAATGAAGGGCCTTCAATCCGATCCGATGGGCACAGAAACAGAAGAAGGTTGGCCGGAAGAGAGTCTGCCCTTTTTTTAGGGGAATTGACCGTGGTGCCTGCGAAAGGATGGAAGCGGCCCTTCTGTGGGTCTCATAATCTTACAAATCCTTCGTGTGGATAGCAGCACTTCGGGAATCAGGGGAGGGGATCGGAGCAATCCTTTAACTCGGGATGAACACAGTAGCCATTGAGTCCATTCAGGAGGTGTCTTTAGGATCGCCGGGGGAGAATCATAATTGATCCAAGATACCCGATGGTCCGATCCAGGTATCGTATCGTATCGTAGCAAGCGCTGGTAACTGGCAAACCGATCGAACTAAACTTCTTTTAATTCGTTTCGATGCCGCCATAACCACTTATGGGCCAAATTTCACCCCTTACCGGTTCCTAGCATTAAAACCCTGGAACAAAGCACTGCGAATGCAACGGGAACCCGCCGGAAACGTTCGCTTTTACCGGATCTCAAGGGTGTTCGAGGTTGGTGTGCACTGTAATGGCCACCAATTGGGGGTAGCAGCTGGAAATGCAGCTTTCTTATGCTATTTATGTGCAGATCCCCAAAGACGCACACACACACACACACACACACACACACACACACACACACACACACACACACACACCGACACACAGACAGACAAAATCGCTTTTCTTCCAAAGCGATTCCGCTATCAGCATCAAATCTCTGTCCCGAAATGGAGTCCTCCATCCCTCGTCTAGTGCAGTCTATAAAATGCATTCACTGCATCCCCTAATTGACAATCCGCTATCCAAAGGGCGGGTGGGGAAGGATAACGATGGCTTTTGTGGGGTGTATTCGCTCTCTTCGTGTTGTAATGCTAGGATGCACGATGGAGAAGTAAGGACCTGAGTGTCCAGATTCGCAGATGGGACTTCCTTCGGTAACTGTGTGTTGTGTCTTGAGAGCGTGTTTGTCGGTTACTGTGTGTGTTTTGAATGGAACTGCTGCTGGTGCAACTGCTGCCGTGGTGGTATCTGTTTCCTGTTTTGCTCTTGCTGCTTAAGATGATGCCCGCCACCGCGCGAGGGCTAATGATTATTATAATAGAGGGAGTTCCAATTCCAAGCGGGATTCCAGGAAACCAGCACCAGCAACGGGACCAGCACAACTTATGCTGTTTGTTCCACAGCGGCATGCTTTACGATACTACCAGACCATCGGGTGACCGCTAACGTGATTATGAAAGCGTGGTTCTGGTCTCCGATCGGACAGAGGATGGTAATTGGGTAGCGCCTGCGTTTCGCGAGCCCCAAGGAGGAAAAGCGCTTGCTGGGGGTTCGAAATTTCTCGTGGGTAAAATGGTCATAATCGAAAAAGGATTGCTCGCGCCGAAGGTGACCCCCGAGCACAGCTGCCCTGGAATGGGTTTTTCCAGCGGTTTGTTTATTTCAAGTTTTACACATTGATTTCGTAGTCTGAGTGTCGGAACTGTTTCACTTCACGGTTTCTGCTCGAGGCAAATCGACTCTGGTCATTATCTGGTTATACTTGGAATGCCTTGGTTGAAGCTGCAAGCTGGCGGGCACCGCGAATACGAATACGTCTAACGCGAACCCAGCAAGCGCAGGGTTTCTCCAAGACAACCTCGTCTAGTATTGTGAAAAGGGGAACGCCGAGCAAAAGTACCAATTTGCATAAGAGTATCGTAACGATCATAATTAGATCACCGTGAAAGGGTTCTGCCGCAGCAACAGCATCAGCAGCGAGCGCTGGTCTGGTGCAGTCAAAGACATGACTTACAATCCTCCACAAACGTGATGTACGTGATGATCCTCCAGTTCTAGTGCACAGTTCGCAACGAAACGAAAAAAATACCGAAAAGAATCCGAAAACTCCACACGTGGTACTACTACTGCAGTCCTTGATCACGTCTAGTTTATTAACCCTACTAACTCTTGACGAGGCCCCACTTTTTCGCATTGCACTTTTCGGTCGGTCCTTTCGCCGTTTGATGGACAGATGGATGGATGGATGCTGGTCCAGGGATGGAATGCAGGCAAACTTCAAAGCGAACACAAGTACACACGCCGACGGACACAGTCGTCTAAGTCCAATTTTCGGTCCATTCCATCCATCTGTCTATCTACCTCTTCGCGGTAGATGGAAGCTCGCTCTTTCGAAAAGAATAAGAAAGTGCACGGTCCAAAAAAAAGGGGTCTAAGCTAAGGCCGTGTCGTGTCGTACCATATGTGTTCCTAGGACATCAAACTGTACGCTGCAACCGCTGCTGCTCTGTCCATGCGAGGGGCCATATCACGGCCCCGTCACTTATGCACTCAGTTCAGTATAAGTAGTTTCCCCGTTTGCCGGTGGTAAACGGGGAAATGCAGATTCGTTTAGCGGAACCGGGTACCCGGGGCCGGATGTTGATACATCTTTATTACATTTCCACTTTTATCGGTTTTGTGAATTCAATTTTTACAAATGTGCACATCCATTTTGGCCGAGGGAGGCGCCATTCCAGAGGCCTTTCCAGTTTTTGTTCCCTCGTCCATATACAGATACGACCGACTGCAACTCGCTCGGTCTCGGGCGAGCCCCCCGTTGATGCATTTAGTCGGCGCTCCAGGTCGCTCTCATAGCAATCCTATCACCAAGGCCGAGGCCGGTTGACGGCCTGACGAGTAGTGGCCTTTGACGAAGGAGGATTACGCGCACGGGGTGAACTCATTTCCCAAATGGTTCGCCTAGATTGATGAAATGGAATTGTGCACCGAGGGGTTTTTGTACGGGAAAAGTTGGTTTTTATCCCCCCCCCCCCCCCCACCCGTCCAATGGGGCTTTTCTATTACTCGGAGCATATCATTCGGATGTTTCGGTTCATCTGTTCAATTCAGCTGCGGAGAAGGGATTTTCTTGAAGGCCTATTTTTAATATGCGGCCTTTTGCCTGTTTCCATTTGCCGGGAATTGAACCACTACGGATTTGATTGAGTTGCATTCGATTGCAACTCCAATGCTGGGAGTTGATGTACTATACCGAAATAGTGGATAAGCATCACTGATAGTATTTTAGATGTGTTTGGTTATTAAGGCGATTCCGAGAACCACAGTTTCAAAAGCAACATATCACATTTCCCTGACATGTTCATTACCAGAGCGCCAATAGTTGTGCATTTCTTGGAGCAAAACTAAAATTATTCACGACGAAGAAGGAATCCTTCCATCCAGCTTCTCGATGGTGGACAATGTTCCGCATGCTATGGAGGAAAGTAATTTCCAAACCCTGGAAACGCGTTTGCCAGTTAACGAACATTCTGAGTGAACATCGCGTTGGCATGGAACGATGGCGTTACTGCATATTGCTAACCATAGATGCATCTTCACTCGAATCAGCTGCTGTGTCGTTCTGTTCTTTGTTGCAATATTTATTATCTATGATTGGTTGTACCAGTTCTTGGATTTCGAATGACTTTCGATGCAGGATTTGATTTTTACTGATACTGTTGCTTGTTTACTTATCTGTCGCTTTTAATGGAATGGTGGAATGAAAAGGTGACATGTGACTGAACCGGAAACAAATATGATACTTTGCCAGAACAGGTTCGTTTGTGTGAAGAGGATTTTTATTTCTCGGGAAAATATATATCGATAGCAAACGAGCACACTATCTACATTGACTGAACAGAACCAAGCCAAATGCAGGGAATTTTTTGTGTAGGTCATATCTCTTTTGATTCCCTTGCTGCGGTCTATGTATTTACTTTTTCTTTATTCAGACCCAGCATGATGTTCTCGTGAGTTTGTTTAATGGTAACAATCCAACATGCTACATTGTATTGCACTCATTTTAATGAGAATGAATGAACGTTGATACCTATGCGAGAGATATTGTTTTGACTACAGCACCCGTTTCTTTGAAATTGAATTCTGCAAACAACATAATAATGCACCTATCGCTGGAGAATGTTTATGCACAAAGGCGATTCTGCTAATAAACACCGAGTTCAGCTAATCAGTACGCGATAATCGCTGGCATTGCGTGGATGAATTACGTGGATTGAAAGGGTACGCACCAGCTGATAGTGCATCGCTTATATGGGGCTGCTGTAACGGTAACGTCTTCCGCAAATGGTTGATAACTGTCGTCTGAACCGGTTCGTACTGTGTGTGGAGTGAGAAGACCTGTAGCTCCTGTTGTTTGGTTTTAATTCCTCGTTCATTATGATCGGCTCTACAAAAAGCAGACGGAGTGTCCTGATTGAACTTACGTTACGTTGCATTCTGGTGGTAGCTTCGCTCAAAGGCAGCGTTGCAGTGAAGAAGAACAAACCTTGTGTGACGCCGGCAGGGAAACCGGGAAGATGTGTCCATTTCTGGGAGTGCCAAGCGGCACCAGCGAAAGCAGATCACGAAACATTCTTAGATGGGAGTACCTGTGGACATTCCGGAGGCTTACCGTTGGTTTGCTGTGAGCCGTTACTGCCACACCCACCGTATTGCGGAATGGCAGCTGGAGCTGAACCACAGTTCGGTGTGCAAGCAACCCGCATTGGCGAGTTTCCTTGGACAGCGCTGATTGAGTATGAAAGGTCAAACGGCCACTTGGCATACCATTGCGCTGGTACGCTCATCAACCAACGTTACATTCTGACAGCCGCTAACTGCGTGAGTGGAATTCCAAGGTGCTGGAAAGTGCACGGTGTTCGGCTGGGCGAGTGGGATTTCATTACTTCCGACGTGTGCGATAGTGGCCACGCCGCCTCCTGGGCACCAATCGATATCGGTATCGAGGAGATTGTTGTGCATAGCGAGTACAAACGATTTGATGAGCGGCAACGGAACGATATTGCGTTGGTGCGGTTGTCGAGTGATGTACAGTACACGGCTCATATACAACCAATCTGTTTACCATTCCAAAATACAACCACCCTCATTGCTTACACCGTTGGGTGGGGCATTACGGCCAAAGGTGTGGCCACCCATAGGAAAATGATGACTCACCTGTCGGTATTGAATCAGAAGGAGTACTTATCGGTATACAAATGCAACGAGTTCAACATTACCTCGGCTCAGATATGCGCGAGGTCGTTGGTAGTCCATCAAACTGGCACTTGCGATCCCGGTGGTCAGCTGTTGCATTATCACGGCAATGAATACTATCTGATTGGTGTCGGGAGCTTTGGGTTGCAGAACTGCGGTACAGGGAATGCTCCGGTTGTGTTTACGAAAGTGGTTGAGTATATCGATTGGATTGAGAGTACTATCTACTGAGCTAGATATAGGGAAACGTAGAGAACGACTGTAAACATAATTCATGAGATATCAAATAAATGATCAATTGACTTCGATTGTAGAATTACTCTTTGCATGTTTGCTGTTGATGAGTATCTGTTGATAATAAAGGTTCTATTGCTATTTCATTAAAGTTAGATGAACTCTACGTAGGAATCATTGGTACAGTACAATGTTGCACATTCAACATGGTCAAAGCCCATGGTCTTCAAATCTTAATTGGAAATAATCACTTAAGCAGATTTCGTGCTCGATTTTGTCATTGAGAAAAACTAATGTTAATTTGTTAAAATTCTCCAACTACGTCGGTTGCCCGGTAAATTTTCAATAATTCAATTTTTGATAACATGATGGTGTTGTGAAATATTTTTTTTCTGGAAAAAAGCATTTTCTAATAAGTTTTAACAATAAAAACCCATTTAATCAGGTTAAAAGTAAAAAAGTAATATTTTTTTTTGTAAATTTGATAGGGGAAACTTCGAATTGACTACATTGAGCAATGCAATACGCGTGATGAAGATACAACAGTATATCCTCAACAGTTTTCCTCCTTTTTCGAACAATTTGTTGATCCAATATCCTTGAAAGATTCTTCGTTTAAAAGAAAATGTAAAAGCAAATGCGAGTTGTATTAAAAAAAACAAATTTCCTTTTAAGACAGACATAACGAAGAACTTTCAATCAAATCATTGACCTTTTTCGCCATCCGTCGAGACGTTTCGATTGGATCTTGCATGTTTATCCGAGTTATCCCATTGGATTGGTCTTGATATTTCTAATCCTCGATAATCCGAAATACTTGTGATAATTCTCGAATGCGCCCTTGCGCTTACGAGCCGTCAGTTCAACGAACGATTGATTGATGCATCGCCAGCCAGTTTGGCGGTTCGGCTACGGCTAGCCATCAGCTAACACAAAATTTGCCACAAAATTCGTCCGCACGTTCCGCCAAGGTTGCAAAAACTTATGCCAAAAACCCACGCCCACGAAGAAAGCGGTGAGGGAAATTTATGAAATGGCACCGAGCAGTAAAAGCATCCGTACGTCGGATATGGATCCGCTGCTGGCCGGAAAAACAAATCGACAGATTTATTACGCCCAGGGATGCGAAAGTTATTTTCACTCCGCACCCACCAATGGGGCCTTCTACCTCGCGAGGTTGATGGATAAAGAATTTTATGGTGTAACCGGAACCCCGGTAGCCGCGGCTACCGGAGCCAGGGCCAGTGCAGACGAGAATCGAACGTCAAAATCAATTTTTCACACCACGTCGCACGTCTCGAGATGGTAGACGGTTAGCAGATGTGCAAGGGGATCAAAGTTTTTGGACGTGCAGAAAATTATGCATTGCGGATGTTGAGAACGGTCGAGTGGTGAATAGTGCTGGTGTGTTGGTGTGCTTGGGGAAGAGAGTAATTTGAATTTTATTGCTTTTCCAGTTTAAGAAATTAAGGCACCGGTGGAACCGGTTGGTTGCGGTTAGGTTGAGCTTTCCATCTTCTTGCGACTTGCAAATGAAAGTTTAAAATGCACCAGCTAAAGAAACGATAAATACTTGTTACAACATTACGGAAAGTCCTTCAACGTTTTTGCTTACAACGATTGCTTGTGTACGGACACAGACTAAGGGGTCATTGCTGACTTGCGGGATCCACGATGGAAGCTCAATTGTGGTTCGTGATGTACGGCTAAGAAAAGCTGCCCCTAGAAGGGTGGTCTGGTAACGGTCTGGGCTCTTGGCTGCCCAAACGACGACAACAACCACCATTACCAGGCGCCAGCTTATGTCAGCCTCACGCGGTCACATATATCATCACGGAAGTGCGCGCGACCTCCGGGAGGCCGCGGAGATCGAACCCCAGGAAGCAGAAGATTCGATGATGGAAATGAGAGTGGTCTGGTCTGGTGTTGGAGCTGCTGCCCATTCGCTGGTGGTCGATGGAACAACGAAAAACAAATGGCACCGTGTTCGGTAGTGGCCGAAATTGGGAATCCTGTGTCCTGCAAAAAAAGGGAAGCGGAAAAAAATGAAAAATGCGCTCTCGCTAACAGATACAATAAAAAATCCGGGGAAGGGCCCGTAGCGCCAAATACATGTACACGCACGTACACGTGTGTTTAGCGCAATCGAGCACTAGCAGCACTAGCCCGTGTGGTGGACTATTGATCTATAACCATGGCATAAATAAAAGCAATAAAAGCCATAAACCTTTATCAAAACCATTCTTCCTGAACAATGGTGGTTAAGAAATGGGTTCTGTAGCAGTGGATCCCGGCCCTCCCGAGCCCGCAAACCATTGCATAAACTAAGGAGGAGAGAGTGTGAGATAAAAAATCTGTTTGAGGACATCGTGAGCCTCGGGGAAGTCGAAAGTTAGTTCCGGGAATGTGCGAGATGTATCTCTCTCCATATAAAAATGAAAACAACAATCTGAAGCAAACTACGTTAAAAAGCGATGAACTCTGTGTGTGTGTGTGTAGGAAAAGGGGTGAGGGGGCTGCGGTGCCCGAGGGTGCACCAGGAACTACAACAAAAGCAACAGCAACAGCAACAAGAACACCAAACAAGGCCATAATTCAAAAGCACTAACAACGGAGCAACAAATTACTTTAAACTAGCAACTTTTCATGCTCAGAACCCCGGGAACAGCAAAACAGGAACTGATGCACGGGGTATGATGTAGACCACCCGGGGCCCATTGGGGGTCGGTCTGGCGATGTGGAACTGTTTGTCCCGGGGGGGAACCCACCAGCCACCCACTTCTGATCTTGATCGTGAGCCTTATACGGTTAATAGCATTAGCAGCGCGGTTCCGTGGTCCGTAAACCGAAGTGTAAAGGCGTGCTACATGCTGTTTCTATGATTTGTGGTGGACCATCTTCGCCTTGCACCAGGCACCAGGGTCCAGGGACCGCGCTAAACTAAGATAGAGAATGACAGTCGGCGATGGTATTTTATCGGTGGCTTCTTTTCTTATCGCGTTAGTTAGGAAAGTTTGATTGCTTTACTTTGCTGCTGCTACTACTTACTTTGAACCATTTTGAGCATTGCAGAGGCGTGGATGATTCTGGTTGCAATGATAGCAGATAAGCAGATAAGGAAGTGCGGATGGAGCGCGTTGATTTCACTAACAATAGAAAAGAGTTTAAATGAATCATTTTGCAATAACAAAAAGCGGATGCGCATGATTGAACAAATGGCAAATGAACAACAACGACAACAACTAAAATAAAACACGGCCCCGGGTTCGCTTCCTTTGAAGGCAAAACTATTTCACGTCCGACCGTCGGCGGCGCTCTCGATGTCATGCCTGCCGCAATAATGTACGACGCCACGCCCGAACCCTTTCGCCGCGCCGCATCGCGCGCGACAGTTTCCGCCGGAAATGGTAAAGTTTTCCGCTGTAAACATAAATATTTTTTCGGAATTCTTTGGGAAATTCGAGCGAACGAGCGTAAGCGAGCGAGCTTGAGATCGGGATGCTCGGGATGCTGCTGCCGTTGCACCGGTATTCCATTGTGTGTGTGTGTGTGTGTGCGGGCACTTGGCAGTGGTACAACTTTTCACTCGCGATTTGCGCGATGAAAGGCGGGAACTCGACTCGAAGCCCGAACACACACACACCACACAGGAAACAACGCGGTGACTTTGATACGATGCCAGAGAGCGAAGAGCGAAGTAAAAATCCGGAAACCACCGGTATCTGCTGCTACCTCCGGTGGACGGTGGACGGCGGACGGCGACCAAAAAATCCGACCAGGAGTCCAGGGCAGGGTAGTAGGTGCTTTTTGGCCGCGTGTTGTTTTGGCCACCGGCCACACGCTTTCCTTTACCGTGGGTGGACACACACACACACACGGAGGCGGGATTGCATTAGCTGCACGAAAAGTTCCCAATCGATGACATATGGCCATCGGAAAAGGAATCGTGGGAAAAGTTTGTTTTGTTGCCCGCTGAGTTATGCCGTCTCCGGGCCGTCGTCGAACTGCCGGGTTTTCGGGTTGGTTTATGCAATCCAAGAGCCCACTGGTGTAGACACATTTCGGAGGAGGTTGCTTTGTGCAACAACAACAACAACAACAGCGCTGGTGCTGATCACTGCATCTTGGGGTGTGCATTCCATTTGGAGCCGATTTTCCGAAATGAATTCTCTTCCTCTTGAACCGGCGTTCGGCTGCAACGAACTCATATTCAACGAGAGAGAATCGCAGAAATCGCGGAAGTAAACGGTGGATGTCTTCTAACTGCCAGCGCCTTCCGCCACAAAAACGCGAGCAAAACAATTCGTTGCAAATCGTCTGGCGTGCGATAGGGGGGACCTCCTCTCCGTGGAGACATTTCACCGAAAAGCCATTTATAAATGTCAAAAACACAGTAAAATGTGTTTACTTGAATCCGAAAACTTTGTCATTTGCATGCTGCAAACGGGGGGAAGGAGGGAATCACCAGCAGCAGCAGCACCACCACCACCACCACCACCATTGGTCGTTGCATTGGCCTGTTGGCATTGTTAGCTCGTTGCGGAAAGGGGCGACGAATGCGTGGACAAATACGTGGAAATTCCCTTGATTCTCGCTTGATGTCGTAGGAGGTAAACAGGGGGGGAGTAAACATAAGGGCACAGGCGAGTCAAGGGGTTCCCCTTTCAAGGGTTAACCCACTACGGCTGGCAATGTAAAGGTGCTGCAGTACTACAATCGGCATCAACAGAAGCAGAGCAGAGCTGCAGTTCAACAGAAGCGGAGAGATTAAAGACTTTTGGAGGCTTTTGGAAGGGATTTTTGATTTCTGGTTTATTTCAAGCTTTAATTCCAAAGTTTTGTCATTTCATTTGAATTTATCCAAATCTGTGAGCGACTTCTGATAGTTTTTGTTTCCCATTTCCATTTCGCAAATTAATATTATTAGGTAATAATGTTTTTATCTTTGCAATGAGAAAAATGTCAAAAAAGCGGAAAAGAAAAAGAATTTCATAATGCATTACAGGACATCCGCTTCGAATTCCGTTTGTGGGCTCCAGAAAACGAAAAAAAAACTGGTAGACCCAAAACCGTTAAACTGTCACATAAATCTCCGTGCTTTCTGGTGCTTTGATGTTACCGGTTTTGAAATCGCATTTCCTTGCGGAGAAAACTATTGTCGTCATTCTTTGTGGTTCAGTCCTCCGTTCCTTTTCTTTCAAGCGTCAATCTCGAACCGCGCTGCGCCTTGCTCGCCCAGTCAAATCTTAGTTCCATTATGGTGACGCTCTTCCCTTGTAACGCAGTGCATCAATTTTAATAAAAGGCGCACCTCCATCCCCCCCCCCCTGGTTTACTAACCGCATTGTGAGGCGCAACCGACCGTAACCGGAAGTGAGCTGCAACTTACGAACCGTGGAAACCGTTTTGTGGGCTGGTCCGTTTCCGCTCGGTGTAAGATATTAAGCATAATAAGCGTTTCGCGTGAGCCTGGAAAGGAAGTTCCAAAGGAGGCGAAGGCCCCCCGGAACGGCGAAATGCTGCGATGCTGAAAGTTCGGATGGAATCCAAATTTCGCGTTCGTCAGGAGGATTTCTGGTCGGCCTTTCGCCGTTCCGGAGGTGGCGGCCGAGCCATCACCAAGCACTGTGGCTTTTGATCTTGAGAAGCGGTTGGGTTCCCGTCCAGAGTTCTGGTCAGCGTCGCATTTTTCATGCGAATTTGCCAGCGTGACTTCAGGGGAATGCAGCGACTGTCACCGATTGTGGCGGTTAACATTAAACGTAAGGTTGGTTTGGAATTGCTTTAAAATGTAGTACATCCTGTGTGCCTCTGTATTGGGAACGTGGGAAACATTCAGCAGCACCAACCATCATGGAGGAATGGGTGCGTGCGTTGTCATTACGAATGAAATGAAGCTTAATTAATGAACGCGTATCTCGCTTTATCGTGAGCTTTTGCATAAATTAAATTAATAACTTTTATTTGATGAATTCAACGCGCGGTGCTCTGGCTTGGAGCTGCAGCTGCACCTCTCCCGTCTCATCGATGTTGGAGGACATATACACATTAATTGAAGTGTGTCCTTCTGGTCAAGCATCGTGCAAGTAGCCTAGTGAAAGCTTTCCGTACGATGCTTCAAACTCGCTTAACGCCCGCAGTCGCGGTCACGGGCACGATCGCGTCGAGCGTCGAGAGGGATACCATCACCGAAAACTGGATCCCAAAAGCCCAAATCCGCCGTAAACCTGCACCCCATTCCCCACGCTCCTCATTAACCACACCCGCAGGTGCACAGCAAGCGAGTGGCACAATTTTGACGCATTAACCAGGGCGCGGCTAATGAATCAGTTTATCAATTTATGTAATCCGCGGTTTTCGTGGTGACCGTTTATCAGTCGCCTCGCGCCGGACATAGGTTAAGTGACGGTCGAAGCAACCACCCCTGGCGGGCACCTGGTGTTCCCGCCAGGGCTGTAATTGTGTGACCGTGGGCGCGCGCACACACACACATATCGGAGGTAGGGCCACGGTGTCATAAAAATGTCATTTGGCTTCATAATTCTATAGACCACGAATCCGGGCCCCGGGTTGCATTACGTTGCGTTTTCAGCGGGCAACACTCTGCCCGTTGCCCCTTCCCACGCACCGAGTTTGTCGTCCATTTTTGTGTGCTGCGTGAGCAATATTGTATTTGCATTTGCAGTAGGGCCGAGTGGACCAGGCGGCCAGCGAGTGGAAACCACAGCCGGGAAATGATATTAAAAACCGTTTTACCACCTTTATCGAGCGCGCTAAGCAATTGATTTAATTGCATCAGCCCACCGGCTACCGGGAGGAACGGGCAGGAAAGGTGCCTGAAACAGTAGTAGTAGTTGAGTGTTTGTTTTTACTATCATTAAAATTAATGCTGATGCCGCTGGCATGATTGTGGCCGGGTCCCCATGGTTTGTTGTTGTGTTTTTTTATCCGTTTCGATAAAAAAAAGTCTGACGTTCCGTCCGAGGCCAGATA
>NC_064874.1:72128556-72143556 GCF_943734745.1 Anopheles darlingi | reverse complement strand
GTTTTTTTTGGCAGAACCATACACACACGGGGGGTTTTTGATTTGGATTTCTTTTTGTGTCTGACTGTTTGATGGGCTCACGAATGCGCTCTCTCTTTTTCGGGTGTACTTGGAAATGGTTTTTGGGGATGGTCGTGTGTGCGAAATGTTCGAACACAAATTTGGAAAAAGGATTCAATAATTCTTTATACTTTTTTGCGTGGATCCCAGTACACTGGTGTAGAGTGTTTTAACCGTTTTTTGACCACATTACTAATCAATGTGTTTAGCTGCGTAACGCCTCCTTTGATTTGGTATGTTTCATTAAAGATTTTAAATTGTTTTGATTGTTTTTCGGACCGAGGCAAAGTGGTTTCTCTTTAAACCGGGGGTTTAGCCCCCCGCCTCGAGGATGCTTCTTCCGGGTTCTAGCTCTTCTTTTATCTACAGCACTTAAACAAGACACTTTGAGATCATATGCCAACGGGAACACCGACCGGGTCGTTGCTAAGGGAAAGAGGTTCAACTAAGGCAGTTGACAGCCCAAAAGATAGAAGCCCGAGCGACATGCAAGGGCTTTGTGGACAAGAGCGTCGGTACACCCGACGAAAAGTAGAACTCCCGGGCCTGAAGAGCTAAGAAAATATATAAAGTGAATGTAAGAGTTTGCTCACACGTACACACACATGCACACTACAGAGTTCTGGTATCTTCTGTGCTTCCGTGCAACCTCTCCTCTACCCCCTTCCGCTCCGCAGCAAACACCAATCCCGCGAAGCCGCCCAAAGGGCCGAAAGACAATCACGAAGAAAATTTAAAATTTATCTTCTCGGTAAAAGTTTCGTTTCTAGTTCATTTACTCGGTGCCCGGAGTTGCTCCGGTGTGTCCATCGGTCCGTCCGTACGTGTCGGAGACTGAGAGCCTCAGAAGGACCCCCCGGCCCCTGGCCTGGCCTGGCTGAGAAGGCGAACGTAAGACTTCTGAAAGGAACGCTAGACAACGCGTCATGGTCTGAGGGACACCAACGAGCAGCAGGATGTTGCAGCCGGGCTATCGGCTTCAAATGCTTTGCTGACAGGGTTGGTTGGTGCTTGGGGTTGGTGCTGATGGTCTGCTGTAGATTGCCAAGATGACGTTGGACTTTGTTGGGCGTCGCTGGTGCTGCTGCTGCTGCTGCTGTCCGGAGGGGATGAGGATTTAGGTTTAGAGCCGGCGAAAGTCTTGTCTTGGGACACGGGCGCACCCCAGGGTAAGGTGTGTGTGTTTGTAGGGTAGGGAAGAAGGGGGGGGGGTGGGGAGAATGTGGCATACCACCCCCTCCCTGGTGCACTTGTGCTGGTTTGAGGTGGGTTCGTACAACAGTTTGCTGACCATCATTGTCAAGTGAAGAAGAAGATCGGAGCGCCCCAGAGAGGCGTTCAAATACAAGATGTTTTCCGTTAGGGACAACCCCTTTGCTGCTGCTGCTGTTCCTGCGCCCCAGGACTGAACCATAGAACGATATGCTCGATTACTTTGAGCTTGACTGTGGAATGATAACAAATTTGTACCGCTCTTTGCTTCCCGGATCGAATCACATCGTTGAGGGACGAGTTTCGATTAGGGATAGTTTAAAGCTCATCAGAGGGCAGAGATTTGCTCAGTAGCGAAACCGATTTCCGTGCGTTGGGAGTATGGCACGTAGTGGCTCGTGTGGTGTGGTTGATGACTTATTTAGCCAGATTTCAATCACCATTGTTGATACTTTGTAAGGATAAAACCGGGAGCCTTTAAACGGTTCTATAGGATGCTCAAGTAGGTAGATGGAACTTTGATCGTTTGATTGAGTTGTAGCAACGTAAGATTAAGCTGTCTGTTATCGAACACCGACAGAAAGACGAGCTGTACGTCTCAATTAATTGAACAATGTTGTTCTTATAACGGAACATCAACCCTTACCAACTCACTCGAGTCCTGTTTAAATAAGAACTGTTAAACTACTCCCCCCAAGATGGTCGCACTAGAACACATTCTTCGAGAGCGTTTCGTGTTCGAGGTTTGTTTACTTTTTTACGTCCACCAGCTCTATTTACACACCACCACTAGCAAGAACTCAGTTTCTTCCATCTTCTCGTCGGCGTCGACTGTGCAGAGTTAATGACTGTCTCGGTTTTACCGAGTATTCGGGGTGTTATGGCTTAATTTGGCTTGTGTCTCATTTAACGGGGTCCACGGGATCTACGCATGCCATGGCCGCCGGTACCGTCGCCTAGCTACTGAGAACCGCGTTATCCAGCAGCCAGCCGAATTCGAATGCGCAAAATGGAAGGAAAAGGACCGGGGAAAAGACATCACAGACCGCGTGCGTACCGTGTACCGTGCAGGGGTTGTTGCACGATGAAGCCACACAGCTTAATCATGACACGACGCGGTGGTGGTGAAGGTGGTGGAACCTCGCCAACCAGTTCGCCTCTCATGTGTGCTGGGTAAACAAACAATAAACTCTAGTACAAAATGTTGATTCTTCTAGAAACGGTGAAACCACAAACGTGCGCTGGGTTCGTGAAATAGTTAGATGCTTCTTCTTAATTAACAAAGTTTACGCTTTCAATTATAGTTGACTCCGGTCGAGCGAGCGGGACCCAAATATTGTCGGCGGCGGCGGCGGCGACTGCGTACCAACCAAACGAGAACGGAACGAAGAGGAGGAACCCGAAAAAGTGTCAACAAGTCACAGCGTTTGGCGTAGCGCATGTGTTGTGCGTGACTATTAGTTCATTAGATTTAGACCTGGTAACGGAAGCCTGGTAGCCACGCTAATGGTTTGGTAATTAAATGGTGAAGGGTGTATATTGTTCTGCCGGTTGGGACATTCATCAGCATTTTAGATCTTTTCGTATCGATTGGATCGTTGTAATCAGCGTTCGTTATCGTTCTGGTAGCGAACTGAGAACTGAGAAATGCCAACCACACTACATGGCATTAATGGGGGGCTTTGGTTATTTCGGGTCAAAATAGGCATATTTTTGACGATTTTTAGTGAAGAAACCATTCGAATTTATTTTTTTAAAATAATTTTATGTTATACTACAACTTTTCAAGAATATTTGGTTCTATTTTGGGGAAGATTTGATCAAAACTACGTTCATGGCATCCAATATAGAAACTGCAAGATTGCAAAAATGTACTTTTTGCAGTGCGGTGTCGTAGCAACGTGCTGAGGCATCTGAAATATATAAATCAATATTCTTTTGCTAGATTATAAGTTATTCCAGGTAGCCCCGCGAGTTTTTGTTAAATTTCCAATTTTTCGGTTTTTGGCAGATTGTTGAAGTTGAAAAAGAACTGCATTTTTCGATGTTGCCTCAAAAAACGACACTTCACATAATATAAAAATAACATTAAATGAAAAGTATCTACAATTTTTAAAAAAACTTGACGGGGCTACCTGGCAAATAGTGTACAGATTGTGTGTTCATGCTACGATGGGCACCGCCTTTGAAAACGCAGGTTTTGGAAAACACGATTCAAAGTAGCGAGATGCATCGAGCCTTGGATGAAAGACGGATTTTCAAAAATCAATATCTTTGTCAGTTTTGCTTGGATTGATCCCAACATTTTGCACAGTACACTTGAAAGGATAAGCACTCATAAAAAATTGTAAAAAGTAAATGGGAGGAAATAAAATAAAATTCCGAAGCCACCCCTTAACAGCTTAGCTATATTTTTGCAGTTTTAATGATAACAGGATCTTCGTTTTGCAAGGTAGCTTCCTCTTAGCAAAGCAGAAATTCAAAATATGGTTCTAGAAGCTTCAACTCGTAATTTGAGGTTGTGATCGAGGTCGTTAAAATTAACCGAATTGTATGTTAGGAAAATATTCTTTATTGGTAACAACAGCATTGCGCAGTGCAGATTTTTTTGTTATTGGAATGTTTTACATTAACACCGTTTCGTGGTACAGCTACTATATAAGTTCGATTGCAGTTATATTTTGAGAATTTAATTTAACTGTCTTTTCAATCGGTTTTCACGATAATCGTATTATCTTCATTGAAGTGTGAAACGTTATTGAATGCTAATCTGTTTTGAGTACATAACTTCTTCCCAAAATACCCACAATACTTTTAAACAATAACAATAACACAGGACAAAAGTTGTTCCAACTGGTGGTGCCAAAATCCAAACCTCCCCCGTAGAACATTTCCCCGGGACCATTTCGTTGGAATGCAAAACATCAACGATTGAGCAAAACTTCCAAGCAGGAGACTAGCAAAAGGCAGAAAAAGAGTCCAGTGTTTGGGGCAGATAAACAAACGGGGCTGGAGGCCAAAGTGTTGGCAAGTTTAGCGGCGCATGGCAGAACGCCCGGTAGTCACCCGGGTGATGGGCCCGGGCCCGGGTTTAAATCTTAGCAACGTGTTTACAAGCCTGCCTCGCCCGGGGCGTAAAATTCCCCTAAACAATCGAAAACATTCCGTAAAGCCCCATCATCGGTCGGTTGAAAGGGGTCAGTCTAGAACCGAGCGCCACCATGTCGACGACGAGAAAGAGTGCCAGCTCGTTGCTTCCTGGAAGTAACCTGAGCCAATCGAGCCACCGTTCCGTGATACAGGTAAGGTGTTCGTGATACTAGTTGTTCTATTGTTCCTTGCTGTGAGACTGCGAGCTAATGTGGAATCTCCGTTCCGTTGTTGTGTGAAGGGTACGAAGAACTTCGTCTGGAATCGGGAGGAGCTATCGTCCAATTTGCCGTACCACAACCATAACTATGAGATTCCGTTCAATCGGCCTCCGAATGAGGTTAACTTTATGGGTGGACTTGGCAGCAAGAAGGCCCACTTCCGGTCGAAGCTACATCCGCAGCGCTTCTCGACCGTCCAGAAGCTGATGCGTATGCGTACATCGAACCGCATCCTGGAGACGCTAACCGAGGATCTGCGGAAGGTGAACCTTTGTCGGCACAAGGGCGATCAGCAGAAGAAAGCCAACAATGTGACGGAGTTCATCAAGAAGATGACGGACGAGCTGCAGACGGCCGGTAACATCGAACACTCGACACCGTCGGATCAGTCGGATATGATGCGCAATCCGGCCCGGAAGAAGCTCACCAACGAGGACTATAAGGAGATGATCAAGAAGCTCGATCGGATTCTGCTCGAAGATGATCGACCATCGGCCGGCCAGAACGTTTCCTTTCGTGATTGGGCAATGCGCGAGCGGCACAACTTCAAGAACCGCAGCAACATCGAGATGATGAAACGGGAACGGGAAACGCTCGAGTCGGAGTTGTGCTCGTCGGTGGACACCCGATCGCACGAGTACATCTCGAACGAGGGCAGAAGAGTGACGAAGGTGCGCCGGGCCACGAAGATACCGCATATCGAGGGCCATATGTATGGACCGTTTACGCGGCTACCGATCGAGGATCCACTGTTGGCGAATGAGACCAAGTTCGGCATTCCGCTGAGCCTGCTGGTGCGCTCGTACCGGGAGATGGACACGAAGAAGGAAGGTGAGCGAACCCTGATTGATACCCGATTGTCTCACATGAGGATCCCTCTGTGTCCGAAAAGCAGCGACTCGTCCGAGGACGAGGACCAGATGGAGGAGGTCAAGATCCTGTCATTCCTCCGAACGCCCTACTTCCCCATTCCGACGATAAAGCGGCAGAAGAAGCGACGCAAGGATCGGTTGCGTAGCCGCTGGTTGCAGAAGAACCGCCTCAAGCGCATCACGATGCTGCTGTACGATCGTTCGCTGGAGAACATGAAGTCGGGCCGCAGACGTAAGGCTGGTCGGTACGGAAGCGAGGTGCCGGCGGTGGTGGCCACTGCTGGTGGTGCTCCTCGTTCGGGGGGCTCTAGTGCTAGTGGTACGGAGGGGCGCACGAAGCGCAAGAGCTCCCCGGCGGTACCGGAGTCGTCCAAAGCAGGGATAAGTGAGAAGCGCTCCCGGTACTATCGGTTCATCGAGGAGAAGTCCCAGCAGTACCGCCGGATGTACGATGAGGGATTGCAGCAGCGGATGACCAGTTTTCAGGATTTTAAGGCCAGTGAAACGGTGGGTACCTCCGAGGATGGGCTGTCGGAGTCGAGCCGTAAGAAGGCCAAACTTCAGGGGTTGAAGCTGATCGAGGAGAGACCACCGGTCGAGCGGCTTGAGCTGAAGTTTCCACCGAACCGATTTAAAAGCCTTTCCAAGAGTGACACCCAGAAGGGTGCGTTCTACATCGATCCGGAGTTTTACGATAAGTTGAGGGACCTAAAGCGATGTAAGTAAGGGATTAGGTTCGTCTGATTAATTGCGGGTAAGGTAACTGGTGCGTTCCACACTCTGCAGACAAACAACGTTCCAAGTACTACACCAGCCTGATGCGCGGTAGACCGGACGTACGCCAGCGGCTGCAGGTGAACGCTCCGGAGTTCGAAGAGGAGCAGATCGGGCACAAGTACAAGTACTTTAGCCGGTTGGCGACGGAATGGGATAACTACTACATCCATGAGCTGCGTTACCGGCCCCGGATACGTAAGTTCTGTCCCAAAACCGACATTCTCAATATACGCGAGCAGCGCCGCAAGGTGTTCCTGCAGTACTTCATCGAGGAGAATCTGCTTCAGCGCCGGGCACGCCAGAGTCTGGAGCGCCGGTATGCCAATTGGATTAAGAACTTTTGCAAGGTAAGAAGCAAGTAGAGCAGTCACTGTGTTGGCGGCTAGATCCAATGGCCACCGGCCACCGGATGAACCACTTGTTTATCACTTTGTAAAATTCTATTTTCCATCCACGGGCCAGCGCATAAGACCGCTGTTCAAGGTGTGGAAGGAGGAAGCGTACTCGAAGCTGGTGGCAGCTACCGATCGGGAGAAGGAAGCCACCCAGGAGACGGCCCGGTTGAGGGCTACGCTTCAGGATCGTCAAAACAAGATGGACTCGGTAACGGAGCGTATCCTGCTGCTGGAGGAACGCTGGAACCGGGTTATGCAAATAAGGGTAAGTTTTGGTTTTTGCTGGAACAGGTGCAGGGGTGCGAAAGATTGTCTCGACAAAAGTCAGGCTGTACAGTTTATGGATGGGATTTTTGAGAAAGTTTTTGCTTCGGTCAGTCTGTTGACCATCACCCGTCAGGGTTGGGGTTGGTTTAGTTTATTCTTTGGACGAAAACTCTTCAGGGTTCGTTGTTTGTGGCCAGTAAGTTTTGTTGTCTTGAACAGTGCTGTAGGGAGAAAGGGAGCTTGAAGGAGGACATTGACCTGCTCATGAAGTTTGTGTGGAGTAACAAAATATTCCTTTTCATCATTTCTCTCACTTTGCAGAACTACTACTACATGCTAATGGATTCGCAGTGGCGCTTGCAGAACGATTACTTCCATCGTGCCTCGGATGGATCGCTGTTGACGGTTGGTAGTCGGTCATTTGTGACTGGTAGTAGCTGGCATTAATTTCTCCAAATCATAGGTATCGGAAAGCATTCGAAACTGCAAATCGTTGTTCATCCGCACCGAGGGCAATAATGTTGCTACGGAGATTGCGGAGTTCTATCTGGGGAAAGCCTTCCCGGAGTTGGAACGCTTGCCCAGCTGTGATCCGGATGCTGAGCTGTTGCGTCGTGGGTTGGTACAGCTGAATTTGCGCACGATCGACCTGATCAGCAAGTACAACCAGAAGCTGATGGTGTTCAGCAAAATCGACTACCACTACAAGGATGTGTTGGAACAGTTTCCGAAATATTTCACCGACCACTACGATGCGTTGCACCTGTACACCGCCAAGATGGAATCGATACAGAGTAAGAACGAGCGACTAAAGACACAGTTCCATGGCCTGCTGGGGCAGCCACTGCAGGATTGCGTTTACAAGTGAGTATGGAAGTATAGCAAGTGTCGTCTGAACTCACGTTTTTGCATTTCCTTCCACTTCCGACAGCAAAATCATGCGAATTACTACCTCTACAGTGGGGCAGCTGTATCTGTTTGTGAGAAAACTACAACACCGTCAGGTGGAGATAGTGGAGATCAATGCAAGAGACAAGCTGGCCGCCATACACCAGCATGTGATGGTGAGTGATAACCTTCGGCTCCACTTTGACTACGGGATTCCCTTTAATGTTCGGCATTGCGTTTTAGGATTTACTCTTCGAGCTGGATCTACTACCGCTGGACGTGCTGAAGGAGTCCGAGCGTGAGGCACGGCGGAATCGCAAAACCCTGTTCCGGGAAGCGAACACGGCGTACAAGAAAAAGATGGTGCTGGATTTGCTGCGTAAACAGCTTCGTTTCCACGTCAGAAAGTAGAAGCAATTGAAGGCTATGTAGAATTCGCTGCCATAACGTTCTTTCATGTACATCTTTTTAGAAAACTAATGAGCACCTTTTGCTCTGTTCGGGAATGATATAAAATGAGGGTTTTCATAGCCGTTCGCATTGGCTCGGCAATTCAGTCATGCAACGTACAATTTGCTCGGTTTGATTGGGTGTTACGGTCGTATCCTTATCGTTGCATCGTAAAACCCTCCGAATTGGACCGGTAGCTACCGTTGATTAGGTGAAGCCAATCCGGACCCAAACCAAACAACCGATAACCGAAACCGAAAACCGGAACAAGGGACGTGTCACGTGTATTCATAAACTTTCGTTGGTCTAGCAAGTGTGAGAGAGGAAGGGTACACACTTTGCTAAGGTGTGGTATGCGGTCAGGTGGTGTCGACATAAATTTGATGCGTGATAACTATCGATGAAGCCCCTCGATGCTGGTTTCGAGCCTCTTGGCGGGACCCCGTTATCTGAGAACAACAGGCTTGGCACGAACCGTGTGATGTGAGTGTGTTAGTGTGTGTGCGCGCGTATGTGTGTCTGTTAAGGTGCCCCGATGAAAGATTCCATCCAGCACCTGGGGACCGGCAATCCCTGGAATCGATGGCTGCAGGGCACCGTTTTCAACCAGCATGGAATGTGCAGCATAGGGCGTGGGTTTGGCTTGCCTTTCCGGTCACATAATTCCAAGGAAAGTTCAATCGCTTCGTCGCCAACTACAAAGCCCTCGACGATGATAGCACCATTGAGACGCGCTTCTGAACCGCCACAAATGGGATAAAATATAAAAAATAAGTAAAAACAAAATCGAAAGCACAAACTAGGCGCTTCCGGCTTCCGGGCAAGTGATCCTTTACTTACGATTGCGAAATTGCAATAATACTCGGCTGAAAGGCGAGTTCTCGTTATCTGCTGCTAGAGGTGTAAGGTGTGTGTGTGTGTGTTTGAGCAAGGAGCCAGGTCACCGGGACGGTTTCGGGGTGTTTCCTGTCTTTCATTTCCACACCAACACCGCTACACACACACGAACAGAGACAACACGTTCGGTAATTTCGGGGGTTGCTTTGAAATGACAATCGCCCAGGACAATTTATGGAATTTTCCTTCTTTTATCTTTGCCCGGTCCTGGAGGTGAGGGTGAGGTGCTTCCAGTGGACGCCACTGCGGCCACTTGATAGACGATATGGTACAGCGATCGAACAATGGCATGTGCCCGAAGAGCTCTTGAGCCGAATAGCGAAGAGTGGCGAAGACGAAGACTAGAAGTCTGATGCTGAAAAATGTAAGTCCAGGCCCCAGGCAGCATCTTCTATGGCACAATGGGCTCGCGGACCTTTTTTGGTTGGGTATTTGGAAACAATTTGTTTGATGTCCCGACCACGGTGCTGCTTAAACAACAATTTAGATCTCATGACAATTGCATTGCAATACAGCGTTAACTTATCTGTGCATCAGGCTTTTGTCTTGATTCAAAAATAACATTGCAGCTGTTTCTGAGAAGCAGAACTGTGCTGTCTGTTTGTGTGTCTGTGTGTGTGTGCTGTGGATTGCAATGTCTTGGGATATTGGATCGACTTCTTGGCTGATAAATGTCATCCTGTTTGTCTATCCCGATTCACACCTCCCACAGTGCTCGGAAACAATTCTCGGAAGCAACGTAGACGCTTTTGTAATTTTCGTGCAATACCGGTCGAGCGCCCTTATCCCCCCCACCCAGTTGGTCCTTTTCCCCCGCCCCGGGCTCTAATCATCATCATCGGATACAGTTTGGGTGCCATTTCCGCGTCCAAGGTTTTCCACGGTTGGATAGTTGTGTTTCTTTTCTGCCTCCCCGTTTTTGGGATTTCTGCTCGTTGTCTGATCGAATTGTAAGCTGGCAAAGATGCTCCCGGTTGACTTTTGATTTTGGCTTCGCATTCCTTCTGCTCCATTCTTCTTCCATTGCAGTGCTGGTGGTGCTGGTGGTGGATCGGTTCACTTCACACAATGGATTCGCGCGCGCTTCTATTGCATTTCATTTATCTTCCCGCTGCTGTTCAATCTATTTCATTTCGATTGAGTTTACACAGTGACGGTGCAATTTACGGTTCTTTATCGGATGTTTCACCTCGACATCCGTTTGAAACCGGCTGAAAGGGTGGTGGTGGTGGTGGTGCAGAGCTTTTCTATAATTCATCCAGCGCGTTCCTCGGTCGACACGTTGAAAACCGATGATGCAAGGACTTGTTTCGAGCATTGCTTGCTTGTTAAGCAGAGCTGGGGGTTGCAGGAGGGAGAGAGAGATAGAGGGAGCGCTGATTGAAGCAGATCGTCCCCCTCGTCGGTGAAGTGCATTTCTGCGATTGGCTTGGAACAGTTGTGGAGTGAGATCTGCGCATCTGCACCTTGAGTGGCAATGTTTTTCGCATGTTAAAGAATTGTCCTGCATGGCCGCATAATAGCTGATGTTTGCTGTCACCTTGTTTGAAGGGATAAAGAGGACAGATCATTTCTCCAATCGGCAATCGGGTCGAATGCTGGCCAATATTTTTGCCAGAGCTCGATCATGTTCAAATTAGGAGCATTTCTTATCACCACCATGATGAAGAAACTAAAGCGATTTATCAGTCGAATTTGCTACTGAAATTGAATGTAAAATACTTCTTAGGTCTAGAAGAAATCAAGGTTTTTCACCCACAATTCTGGCATTTTTCTTGTAGGAATAATGTAATCCGATAAATTTAAGCAAGTGATTCAGAGAAAGATACCAAAAGCTTTGGTTAGAGTTTATTACTACTTCTCATCTAGTTACTAGTGCTGTATCACATCTAGTTGCTAAGTAGTAACTAATGTTTGGAGCGATTGACAGTAACGGAACTATTTAATTTTTACCTTCTATTATAACATTTTAAAGAATTCATTTATCTATACCTACATATATAAATGTATCTATATATATAAATGAAAGTTGCGTACTTTCATACGCCCTTAACTTGAGAACCGATGGGCCGATTCCGCTCATTTTTGGCACTATGAATACGTCTTGCTCTGCTTCATGTTTATACGTTGAGAAATATTGAGACCTCTCTGTCCTTTTATGGCAAATTGAAACTCTTTTTTGCCTACTTGATTTGATATTATTTCAAAACATTGGATGACCAAAATTCAGCTCCAATGCATACTTGGATGAATTCGATATTCTTACTTTAATTTGATCATTATCGCCTACTGCGGTAATTTTATTTTCTGTACCCATCATACCAAAGAGCGATTGATTCGTGTAAATAAAGGAAGATTGGTTGATTCGCGATTTTGTCTTCCAACGGAGATTTGTCAAGTGGTTTAAGTTTTTGCGTTTTTGCGAGAACAAAAACTGCGTTTAGTGCATCAAGAACTATTTATGTTGAAATGAAAATGGTTTGATTTTTATTGACTCATTTCATCCAGCCTCCAACCAGAAGATTAAGTAAAACGTATGCATTAACAAAAAGAGACAAAGTTAGGATAGTGTTAAGAAAAAAAAACTTACTTGCAAAAGTTTACATGCAAATTAAACCTCTGTCAGCCAAACTCTAAACGAGATGGCGAAAATAGTGAAGATTCCAAAAATCAAAAATACACAGAAATAACTGAAAAATTTGTGTACAAATATGATTTTGATCCGTTGTGTGAAAAGTGATGCAATTACCTTCCATATGTAATTTACAGAACTCAACTATCTCTCTTAGTTTTTTCTTATCGCCATTAAAATTTTAGGATTGCACAGCCGAAATTCAAGGAGGCTTCAAGTGTCGAATGGCAGAACGAAGTTTGTGGGGTCAACTAGTATTTCATAAATAAACCATATTACAACATGAATATACTTGACGACATCTTTAGAGACAAAAAGCTGCATCAGTGCACACGTTATCGAGGCGTATCTGCTAGAACAAGCCATTTTCTACCCTCAATCTGATAGCCGCACTGATCTAGTGCGGTCGTACCTCGGCACTTGACATCCCGATGTTTTTCCACCAAGCCACTCAACTCTGATAATCTTCGTTTCGCCCACTTATGCCAACTGCCAATATTTGGTCCCGCCGGCACTTCACGTGGGGCGTGCTTGACTTGCGGGGCTATAGTTCGTGACCAAATGCACCGAGCAGTAGTAGTAGTAGAAACAGTTGTACCCCCGTTACCGCACCATGATGACAGCAATATACAGTTACTAAATAACCACTTACTCAATATCCGGCAGACAGGCGCACCCAGTGAGTATTCGTGGCCATGCCACCGTCACCATGGCTTAGCGACAGTCACATACACGCACACGGACACAGCTGGGTTGGTAAATCTGTTTTGCAATGTTTGCAAAATAATTGAACGCTCCCGACCACGCCAATCTCGCCAATCGCGCCAGTGCCGTTGGCGGTTCTGGCCACGTTACTTTCGATGCACAGGAGGAGGCCTTTTACTCTCGAGGAGCGGCTTCAGATGATTCAGTGCCTGCGATTGTGGTGAGTATGCAGGTGAAAGCGTCGTTTCGAAGCAAGCAACCAACACGCCGCATGCTGAGACTGTCGCCGGAAGGGCGACTGGCGAAACAATCACACACTCGAGCCCGAGTTGCAGCAGCAGCAGCCATCGTGGTTCGGTTTCGTATGCTACATCCTTGCGCCTGGCGCGCTAGTGTGGCGTAGCGTGGCATTGCAAGTGCTCTTTCCGGTTGGGGCGCCGGTACCGTCGTGCTACGGACGCACTACCGGGGTTGACAATTTATTTCGCAGATCACCTGCAAGTCACCTGCAGCCACAACCGTTTATGTTCCGGAGCACCATCGTCTTACATCGGCCGAGTGCAATTTGAACCTGAACGCCGGTCCCATATCCAACCGGTCCGGGTCCGTGTCCGTGTCCTGTCGTCGTCCTCATCGCCGTCTCTTGCTACCTCGACTATCTCTGTTTGCTTAGCAGCTTAGGGACGGGGAAGGAGGACTCTGCAGGGAGCACCTCCACCTTCGCTCACCTGCTATTTGAACGTGTTCGGCGTAGAATCTGTCTAATAAAGTCGGTTCTGATATCTTGCTGGTTGGCTTGATTGCGGCAAAAGGATATAAGCGCCATGTCGGTGTACCATCGCTACAGGCCAGTCTGACACTTGGTACTTGGTGCGCGTAGTGTGGGACTGCAGCTGTAACCAGTAGAAGCTGCTGTGGTAATGGACTGCTGCTAGTGGTGGCCTCGTGTAGATGCAGATGCAGACGAAAAAAGGATAGAAAGGATGGTAGTGGTGGTCTCACAGTCTTGTCACAGTGACAGCAATGCTAACATTGGAATGACACGAAAAACGTTCGCTTCTTTGCGGTATTACTTATCATAAGCAAATCGTTTGCTCGGCACCATCCATTTAACGACAGGCGCGATGTGATCGTCGTTTCGTTTTCATTTCTAATGTTGATCATCTGACGACGATGGAAGCATGCAATGCACTGTAACTGTGGTTAGGGTTGGGCTTCCTTTTTGGGAGGGAGGCAACTCAGTCTGTCGCATCGACACGGGAACGGCCGCTCGGGGGCATGTGCGCATATCGGGCTGGAATCGGTGTGGAATTGCTCCCGGAAGGTAGAATTTCGATCAGCAGTAGCAGTAGTATGCAATAGCAGGAGCAGCAGTGAGTCTGTGTTGTCGGTGCCGATGTAGCTTGTCACACAGAAGGCGTCATCCATCTGTACTTTGGCTTCGTTTCATGGGGGGTGGTTCATAGACGAACGCATCAGCATCAGATATGATTTTTGATACCTGAACACGTTGAGCTGCGATGTAAGCTTCGTAGAGCAAATGTGCACCTTTATAGGTTGAATGGAACAGACAGGATCTCAATATGCGCTTCTATAGGGAAGGATTGATGGTCTCTTTAAACAATTTTATCATTAAATAGTTTTTTTTTGCAAATTTTTAATATTTCACACTAATCTTTATATCCAATAGTTAAAGAATGCCATTTGTCGTTAAGAAGAAAGAAAATTATGTACCTTACAATTTAAGGTATTAATTTAATCATGTGCTTTACAATTATTTACAATCTATAGGTAGATTGTATTTGACTCATAAATCTGTCTCCTTCTCAATAAATACTGTTCCATTCCTTAATACATCAACATAGATTCTTCACTTTCTTTACATAGATCTGTTTGAATAAATATAAGGCTTAAATATATTTGAACCGAAGAAACTGAGATCACTATTAGAGGTTGTAATCATAGGAAATTAGTCACAATTAAACGACAAATACATCATAAATCAGAAAACAAAACCTAGCAACGCTATTGCTTTTGGTATTTGGTGAAGAACGTTCTCTTATGGATGTTGAATTCCAGAGAGAAGCGAAAAATAAAGCGATTTCTCGTTTGTTGCTTGCTTTGAAAGATAAAAAATTCTTGATCCGAGGTCTGAGCGTGCTGTCAGTTTGTTAACAATTCATACTGGAAACCGCTTTTTAATTTAAATCTAAATTAGTTGTCTTGGAGATTCATAAGCGGCTGCAACACATGGTGGTAGCAGATAACAATAATATTACTAATTAAAGTTCCGAGTTCCGAGTTGGTCCCATCCCTTTTTTTTCAAAATAAGTTTCCCGGGAGAAACCTTTCTGGTTTGTGTGATTCCTTCAAACAAATGTTACCGTCGTACCCAGAGACAAGCAGCACCAGATCGGACGTTCCATTGAGCCCTATGCCTGTGCTGGCCGGTTCTAGGCGGGCGGGAATGAAAG
>NC_064874.1:72118556-72123556 GCF_943734745.1 Anopheles darlingi | reverse complement strand
GGTTCCAAACGAACAGTGATGGCAAGCAATGGATGCTGCTCTTATTACGATTACCAACGAACGAAGCGAAAGCAATAAACTAATCTATGTAAATTTGATGAGAAACAATGCACTTTGGAGTACGGCTTTTAAATCCAGTTTGATACCGTTCGAGTGGAGCGTTGGGCGAGTGGTTTGACGGATATTGTTATTGAATTATGCTGCAAAACACGCCCGAGATGGGGTTTTTCGAAGAGAAATTGCAATTGAATGCAATTGCAATGTTTATGAAGCCTGCTAGATGGATAAATGTCCGCTACAGGATAGAGGAGTTCGCTCGGTAGCTCTACGTCGTACACCGGAACGTCAACGTGAATGGCACACGTGTAGCCGTGTAGCTTTAAGCGGCACGACGACGAAGCTCTTTGTAGTAGCTAAACAGGGCCCTGGCCCCAGCCCTGGTCTGCCGTTGTCCTTCGCAGATGCTCCAGTGTCTTCTAATGAGCGATTAATCACGATCTTTCACCACGTCCGCTGCAGAACACCTCGTATGTGTGTGTATGTACGCCATGTGTGCCTTTCCGTGCTTGGTATACTCCAAACACACACGTTTACCAAGATCTGGCCTGGTCTGGCCTGGGTCCGGGGCCCAACAATAGTGATTGCTGTCAGTTGCAGTACCGTCCTCTAGGATGGAAGGATACACCTTCACCTTCTGGTGGCTCTGGTTTGGTCTGGTAAGAGCCAAAGCATTCCGCTTCAGCAAACCCCGTCCCGGAGGATGGTTTGTGTGCATAAAAACCTGGAGTTGTCACTGGCGTGGCCCGGCGGCATCGTTTCTGAGCGATGTGTGTGTGTGTGGCTGTATGGTCTTGCGTCTGGTAGATCTGGTTCTGGCTATGGATTATTGGTGAACCGGACCATTTTTACCAGCGGCAGCAGCAGTCCCAGCACCAGCATTCAGTTGATGTTCGTGCGTTTCCGGGACATTCTGCCTCGTTTCCGTCTTGGGATGACATAATGTTTGTAATAAACTGTAATATGAATGAATGTGGTCTACTCCATCATGCGCACCATGTGAGATGCGCCAGGATGCGGAAACCCGGTGTCACTTAGCTTCACTACTCGGTTGCCAAGCCCTTGACAGCAGCGTACTGTGCACGGTGGATGGTTCGAGGTCAAAGCCTTGGACCACGTCACGCCACGGAGAGAGTCGCATTCACGCATTTGTCGCTGTCAAAAGGCGGGATAGTTTGCCACCGGATACGAAATGCTTCACAGATGAGACGCTTCACACACACGCGCGCGCGTATGAACACAAGAATGCAACAGGCAGGCGAGAGACACTCGGAAATGGAATATTAAGCGTTAAGGAAGTCGCTCATTGGCGGCAAAAAGTGGCGCATCCGTGGCGTGGTTTTTCATTTCCACCGCGACCGCGAAAGATGAAATATGCTCGGAAAACCGCTCCTTTTTTTCCGCTCCGGACGTTCCGAGCAAAGCTTCAACTGCAATTCGCAAATTGTCGAATAATGTTGCAGCGGAAAGAAATAGACAAACTCACGGGCACGGCATTCGACTGAGCGACGGTAAGCATATTTATGCTATCAGCGGATAACGGATATTTGTTCCACACGCTGTTCGCCATCATCAGCGTTGAGTCCTCTTGTCGCTCTATAATGTTCGATTCCGGGAACGTTCGCGGCGCAATCAGTGAAGTGGTGCTTTCATCATTAATGCTGCCATTGGTTCGAACGGTTTTGTTCGTCCGCTTGTTTGTAACATCATCAGCTGCGCCATTGCAGTTCTCCTTTTTTCCTTTTCTTTTTTCTCCTTTTTTCCTTTTTTTTCCATAGACCACGGTACCGCGAATGGCAGGATCCCACCTCTGAACATCACCGTGGTTGCCCCATTTTTACTCCAAGATTTATGAATACGAGAAGGGAGAATCGTCCCATCGTAAGGGCAGCTGTCGTCGTTCTATTGAAATGAATATGTCAGGTATTTTCCTTTTTTTCTTTTTGTTTTTTTGCTATTTCGTCAACACTGTAACAACCCATAACGGCCAGTGAGTAGTAGGGCCAGCAGTATTCCGCTGACCAGATGACGCGCACTGGAAAGTAGTAGTAAACGGGAGATCGAGGGAATAGCACTGCCGTTGGCAGCGATGGCAGCGTTGGCGACCCAATAATGGACATGTCCGCCGGGTGGTCGTATTTGCATGTAATATTCGCTGTCCTCGAATGAGTCCTTGAGATCGCTCGCTCGGACCCAGAGCGTTGTAATGAAACTGATGGCGTGAAATGAATGCAGACCAGGAAAAGAATCACGTTTGATTCGTGTCCTTTGTCCAGATGAACGTATTGCAGGGGCGAGTTATGCTAAAAATTAGATAAACATCCAACAAGAAAACGAGAAATTACTATCTCAACATTAGTGAGCTGTTGCAGGAACAGCAAAGCGTTTTTTTTTGCTTTGGTTTTCGATTCTCCTCGAATCAGACAAACCATTTAGCGACGAGATTCGTTAGCCAGGCATAGACGATGCGCCGCAACGAATCGAAGCAATCGAAGGCCTACTATGGGTTTTTTCTGGCACTAGCACCACCATCTTCATCATCATCACTCATTTCTCTATCGGCATCATCGTATCGATGCGACCACACTTGGGATTTTGAACGTTACGATTTGCGATAATCTATCTGATGGCGGGCGAGGAGCTCCGGCCTAAAACCATATCCATGTTCGGAAATCCCGTGGTGTTACACCAGCACGTCGACCACCTACGCTAGGACGCCAACAGGCTGTTACCTAATACAGGTAACAGAAGGAAAGAAACCTCACCGAAATCACGGTGCAGCAAATGGTTCGCTGGAGTCGCATTTTCTCATGAGGCTTTTACCGTGGCATGTCTTTCGCTTTGGGAGTATTCGGGGCCACACACCGTGAGACCATTTTGTGTCGTTTTTTTTTTCTGTCCGTAGAAAGTATTTCAAAAAGTGATAAGAGACAGGTGAAAGGGCTTCTCATTACACTGCGGTTGCATTGCAGGAGCAAAACAGGGCAATAAAACTGTGAGTTCATCACACCTCAAAACGAGAATGTAGAGGCATCTCACATTTCAACGCACTTGCACCGTCGGTCATTCACTTGCCAGAAGCAAGCAGCAGCATTCCAATGTATCCTAAGTTCTTCAATGCTATCTGGCTAGTCGAAGCAAGCATATTGCTCGCAGCTGGCAGACAGTTTCATTGAAGAGCGTTGAACTTCGACTCCTCGACCTAATCCTGCCACCGAGCAAGTTGTTACAACGCTGCACTTCTTACTTCATTACCATCTTGGCGAATGGGGAATGGTGCCTCATATCTCTTCGCTGTAATTTATGCGCTCGCCCAAGAGAAGTCGACCCATGCCGAGGAAACTCCCGGAACGTATAGCCTCCGATGAGGGGGAAATATGTAGATCCACAGAGCAACAGAGCAGTCCACAGCGACGAGACGAGACGAGATTCACCGTCACACCGTAACCGTATCGTGGTAACACATGTTTCCCCCACTCCCATTCCTGTCGTAAGCCTTTCCCCTTGGTTCCGGATCCTTTGGTTCGTTTGCATCAACTCAGCTTCAACGAACGCGCGAGGTGAATGTTTTCACAATTTCTCACCTTCGAGAGGCATACAAGTGGCGCGCACACACGTGTGCACTGTTCTGTACCTATGTGTCTGTGTGCCAGTGTGTGTAAGTGAACAACACCGTTCCCGTGTAATCTCGACTCGACGATTCGACGACTGCTTGGATGCTGGGACAGCAGACATGGTCCCGGCGGGATCCACGTCCACATCCACAGGACGCTCGGTACCGTTGTTGGCTTCCATTAACCCCCACCATCCTCCCTTTATCAGCGTGAATCATTAGCCGCGTCCGATGGGAATACGATTTTTCGTGTCGTGCTTTCGATTTGGTTGTCCGCTGCCGATAGTATGCGTGTGTTCTCGCAAAGGATCCCGGTCTCGGCATTCGATTTCGATGCAAATGCACCAATCATTGTCGGCGGCCCACCTCTCCAATCGGTGAATCGGGTAATTGCATTTTGTAACCATGAATTAAGTACTCGAAATTGCAACAAATCAAATTGCTTTTTGGCCATTATTTACACTCACCCAAAAGCGAAGTGTTCAACATATTTATGAATAATAGTTCGCCCTCGATCTCGCTTCCATCGAGAATTCGATCGGCATCGGGTTCGTTAAGCTACCAACATCGGTTTTATGCTGTCATCGCTACATTCGGTTCTGAATTTGATGCTAGTTTGCTCCCATCCCATCTTTGAAGTGCTGATACTGAGTTGATGGTAGCCGTTGGACTGGAAAATGCTAGACCGACGCATAAAACTTTTAATGATATCCAGACGAATTCTCGATTTCTACACGTCAATTATTGAATTATGCCTTCGCCAGCACAATTTTGCAAATGATGGAGACGTGCGGCTCAGTTTCAGAGGTCATCGTTTCGTTTGAAGCATGACAGTTGCGTAGACAGCGTATGACAGTTATCTAGAGAATGCTGGTGTCAGCGACATCTTGCGTTATCCATAACTGGTTAGCAGCAGCAGCAGCAGCAGCAGCAGGGGGATCCATCAGTAGAGGCTTATAAAATAAGGAGAAACATGTTGCTGGAGTTGATTTTCCAATTTAGAGTCATCTTTTGAGGCTGTTCAATGAGTGAAAAATAGCACCAAAGATGCTATACAATAAGAGAAAAGCACACTTACGGTCGTTCTCCCGATAAGGAAGGTGCGTTGTTGTGTCGCATCCGCATCCACTATCACTAGAAGCATCCATTCCGTTTCGATCATTTGGTGCTCCGGTTCTAATCGAGTTGATTCTATGAATCGTTAATGCCATACACTAAGTTGTTCTAATGGTTCACCAGGACTCACCGGGAGGTACATACCGTCCCACAGCCACAGTGTTGGCCATTGCGTTGATGTCATCAATTAATGCTTGATTGCCTCGTTGGCAAT
>NC_064874.1:72098556-72116056 GCF_943734745.1 Anopheles darlingi | reverse complement strand
CCTTTGGATTTTAAAGCCAAGGTACTAAAATAAAACCCTCACACCGGGGCACTGGAACCGTCCTGGTACGTCCTTTGATACAGATAGCCAACATCGGGAGCGAGCTGCAATGGAAAACAAAATGGAAGGAGATAGTGAGTAAAAGGATATACAATGGCGCTGGCCGTAACGCTACCGAAATACAAAACATTTGGCCCCGGGCCCATGGTCGCTGATCTGAAATAACAGAATACGGAATAACAACACCTGAGCAATAATAGAATACAGTATTGCAGAAGTGCCGGATCGACCGGACTTTTTGGTCACACCAAATTCAGCTCGTCCTGTACATGGACGCGATGTCCCCTCTCCTTGGTGCAGTGCTTCCGTGTTACAATGCCAAAAGTTTAGCATTGTAGCGAGGGGGCTCGAAGTACCATCTGTACTTTTAATTTATTGATGCAGGAAATAAGGTTAGAAAATGAGCGTAGGTAAGTTTAAAAGACTAAGTATAGAAACTTTCGGTCAGTTTAAAAACAGAATGTAAATATTGTAAAATCAATTTTAAAAGGTATAAGCAACGATCATTTTTCGAGGACATTTGAGGCGAACATAACTATCCTTTCATATGTTCCTCGTCATTTCAAGTTTCCATTATTTCATGGTAACATCATTTTATATATCGACTAATCATGCTATTTGATACAATACAATGAAATTATCCCAAATAAATTGTGAGCATGTCACATAACAACTTAAATAGAAAGATAACTTTTTTGTCATTCTATAATGTATCGATTTGAAACGATAAAACGATGCATACCATTAATAAATTTAAACTATTAGTCATACCGTTGTAAAATTTGGGTTCTGGAATAGAAAAGGAAACTAGTCCAACATTGCTTTGAAATGTTCAGTAAACGCAAAATATTCAAGGCATATGTAACATTACAGTTTGTGAACTAATAATTTCATTTGTGAGGTTGAACTCCACTGTACTTTATGTAATGTCTTGATTAATTAAATCTGACTTTTCTGTTAGTTGAGAAGATGCCGAGATTGGATACATAAATAGCAAGACAGTCCTTTTCCAAGGAATCACAGACCTACCTACCAGGCAACACCGTGAACAGCATCGATGCTTCCTTTCTCGCCCGAAAATCCTGATCCCTGAGCCTTTCAGCCGGCCATGGTGTTTGCACGGTTTGCGGGCAGAGAAAACACGAAAATCAACTTCATTCGACGCCATTCCGGCTGCAGATCGATAATTTATTTAAAACACATTGTCGTTCCACAGCCCAACAACCCAACACAACCCAATGCACTGCGGTACAAGTTTGAGCTGGTGTATGAGTGTGAGTTATGATTCCTGAACCGCCGGCCGGGCCGGCCCAACCAAAAACCAACATCGCATCGCGTCGCGTTTAATGCTCGCAAATAATAAAAGGGGGAGCGCAAAAATGTATGAAAGCAATGCGTAAATTTCTTCCGAAGCCCAAACATTTCCCGCAGGCCTTCAGCGTCCCCGGCGCTCCAGTAATTACATGTGCATTGTAACGGCTTCGCGCTCGCGCCTCGCGGAACTGCTAATGATGATGCTGGCTGGTGACTGCAAACCAACCTCCCCACCATTCCGCCATCGACAGAGACACCGAAGCCGGAGATCGATTCGAATTTCGGATTCTGCAAGGTGGTTGCCATGGCCGGGGCGCAATCCGCTGGATAAATATTTATCTTTCTTCTCTGTCAAAAGTGAGTGGCTCGGTGGGCACGGGTTGCTTGGTTCCGGGGGGAAGTTGCGTGTTAATGACAGCTGGCGCTGTGTGGCATAAATGAACGATGCTTGGCAGGCTGGCTGGTTGGTAGGCTGGTTGGCAGGCTAGCAATCGGTTGTTGCCGTGCCGTGGCTGGTGGTGCGATGATAATAATGATAGCCCGCGAATGGTGGTTTGGTGCCAATATCGTGGGGGGCCGAATTCGGTTCCAGTATCTGCTGCCATTTGCTCTTCTTCGCCGTTCGGGGCTGGGTTTCGGCCCCGTCTGTGTAATGTGCGGAGTGAAATAATTTTTGACCATTTATTTCACCGTCCAAGTGTCGATGGCTGGCAATTGGTCGAAGGTGGTCGAACGATTAATTATTTCAGATGACTGATACTAATTTATGGGTTTTTGGGCGTAAAATTGCGCTTCCTCAACGGTGCTAGCGTGGTGCTGTGTGCAAGGCATGGCCAACAGCCAACCCCAGGATGTATTGTCTGCCGTGGCAGAATGACCATTAAGTTGCGTTAGGTTAGTGCTATGGTTAGTTTCTTTAATTTAACTATAACAATTCGTCTTTAATTTAACTATAACAAAGTCGATGATACTTTCATCCCTTTCGATATTACTAACAGCTCACTTCCCGTTTCGGTAACTTATACTCAAATTGTTTTCATTTAATAAGTATTTTATTTACGCAGTACAATTGAAGGCAACAATTTATTGCGTTGCTCGTGAAATGTGAGATATTTATCCACCAGAAATCGAGCCTGATGATCGTCTTCCTCTGGTAGGACGACTGGAGCGCCTGATAACACTTAGTTCCTCAACTACTTTCACGCACCAGCTTAGCATGGGCATTATGGATGTTTATTGTAGTTTCCTTTTTTGCGCGCGTGTGTGTGTCTGTCTCGCCGCTTCTCCGGCGCTCCATGTAATGCGCTTCCGTTCGCTTTGCTGCCAGGTTCGGTCGCCGCTGCTCCGCCCAAGTTACCGGACTGATTTATTGGCACACTACCGACGGATGTGTACAAATCAATTGTTTAACTGAAAGCCAATCATAAATCAACGTTTCAACACCACAATGCTTGCGAAAAATGAGCCGAGGATGGATGTTTCGCTTCTCGCTTCTGTTCCTTTTTTTTGCTGCTGCTTGCTGTTGTGATGATTTCGGTCCGGCACCGGCACCGGACCCGGTACCGGACCGGGCCGCACCATTCCGTTGATCCTTCCGCAACCAGAACGGAGGCATCGATGGCACACCGGGTGTGTGTATGTGTGTGTGTGTGCGCCTGTGTTAATGGGTGAACGCATTTCACTGTGTTTCGAGTAAAATAAATAGATCGATAAATTGTGCAAAGTGTAAACCGATCGCCCGGTGCCCGGTCGGGCTTCTGCACGGTTCAGTGTGTCTTCCGCGTGAAACGGTGAGGTCCCTCCTGGCAATGCCCGGTTGGCGATTATTGGGCGCCAGAGCTTTGCGTCATTAAGGGTGGCGGCGATAACAATGGAATTATTAAATTACACGGACGAAAAAACATGCTCCGATCTGGTCAATGGTCGAAAACAATATAATCCGTGGGGTGGGAACCGGGGGTAGTAGCGATGAGGGTGTGAATTTGGCTGTCCAAAACACTGTACACACTGTAGGTGTAGGATCGTCGGTTAGGTCGAACAATGGGGTTGTGAATCATGCGGTGGTGGCCGGAAGCAGCAGCGGGTTATTGAAGGTACAGGAAGCGAAATAATCATGTTGTTGGACGCGAGACGCCTATTCGCGCTGAACGAACGTATTCATTCGGTTTGTTTTCGATTGCTCTTTTTTATTTTTGGTTGAAGGCAGCGACAATCGTTGCCGTAGAGGTGTAGAGGTGTACTTTAAATTGAGTTTTCCCTGGAGCCCAGTTTTATCATTAAGCAGAATCATTATCGTGCTGGCTGGCAGTTGGCAAAATTTCGGGGGAAAATGAAATTGTTGCGGAGCAAATTTGTTCACAAGGTGCTTTTGCGAATGAATTTGCGGATTCAGCGGATCCCGCTGCCTGTTTCGAGGATTGCACGGTTTTAGGACTTCGAGAAATGAGGGTTTCGAATTGGTATTATTCAATGCAGTGGCTGGTTATGGCATTAAATGCTTTAATGTTATTGATTTTATTTACTCTTTGCGGCTATGATCGCAGCAATCTTGTCGTTTTAAATGTTTTATTGTTTTTATAGGCTTTGCAATGAATCTGGAAATGAATTCTTCAAAACTAGGGGTAAAATATAGAAGAAATTGTAGCAACTGCATGTTTTGAAGAAGACAATTTAAGCAGAGATAAGATATGGTCCAATTGTTGAACCAGAATCCTTAAACCTTTTATAACACAGTAATTCCGTGCCATGCATTAGCAGTTTAGCTTGGATGTAACTTACTTTAGTCATAATCATAATTTTGAAAATTTTATTTATGGTCTATCCCTATCTATCGAGAAGAGATCTATCGATAAGAGATATAGAGAGCAAGTTTGGTGGCGGATATTCAATCATCAACACGCGTGCACAACGTGTTCAACTACCTGAAAGTCCATTAAACATTCTTCACCTGCGACGGTGGTGGTGAGGAATATGTATTATCATAAATCCATCGTAAACCTCAACAACTTTCGCCGCTCCCCCCCTTGTCTGGAGAAGAAAGTTTCAAGTCATGACCAGGCCCTCTCTCGTACTATCCGAGGTACTGGCAGCCCGGAGCGCACTCGAACCAGGCAACAATATTAATATTCCAGGCGGCGCCGCCGCGAGTCAATGATCGGTAAAAAGCAGCTATTGATTCGAATATGACAATTACTGGATAGGAATTGAAAGAAATCTTGTGTTACATTCGTAATGTAGTGGAGAACACCATTTCGTACCGGCGGGAGGGCACAAAACACCGGCCATCTCGCCGATGCCACCTGCACATGCCACCTAGAACCTAGCTTCGGGCTTTCGGTTTGCGGCTTGCAGAGTGCAAATTGAGTCGTTCTCCGGTGGGGGGCTGGGGCACGTCGGTAATCGTCAAGCTGTAATTTCGAAGCGATTTGGAAAATTATTCACGTTCTGTCGCTTTTCGCTCGAAATCCTTTTTCGGCAGCATCGACTGCCGACGTTTTCTTTTCTTGTTTCCCCCTTTTTATCCCACGTTCTGGTCGTACCTGTCTCTCTCCCTCTCTCTGTCGAATGCTCGGTCACCTCGTCCCACCAGCCTGCCTGAGATTGGATGAGCAAATTGTTCTCGGACTGTTTAAAATTCCCCACAGGTTGTCCGTTTGCACATAATCATCACCCGGCACCACGGCCCCGGGAACGGTAGCGTACAGCGCAGCGCTCAACATCCGCAGGAGCAGCGATTGTAGTAGTAGTGTTTGTTTTTGGCCGTGCAATATTATGTTTCGCGTAGCATGTTGTACACTCCTTTCTCCACTCTCCCTTTTCTTGGCGTCCTGGCCCCAGTCCTGGTCCCGAGAACTTTGTCCAACAACACACACACACACACACTCAACACAAGCTCAAGCCCGAATACTAGCTGCATTTGTTCCCGGGGTGTTTTTTTCTCCTCACAAAATCTGGTTTTACAAGGCAACAATGTTTTTTGGCGAAGCAGGCGGAGGAATGCTAAGCGACGGTGGCGGTCGAAGTTCGACGGGCGTTCCACAACGCAGCACATTCCTGGACGGGCCCCTGGCATTGGCACTGGCATTGCTGTGCACATGCGGATCTCTACCTGTGGTTAAACACTCCAAACGCTGCTGCTTCGTCTTGTGGTTAGTAGTAGTAGTGCTGGATGTGGATTTCTGCGGAATGTTCAGGAATTGATTTGCAGCAGCAAAACATCAATACGATGACGCACCATTCCTTCGGTCCTTTAAAACGTCCTTCTCGACTCTTTAATGTGTGTGTGTTTTCTCTCTTTCTCTCTCTCGCACGAAGTGGCTTCAATGTTTAACTTGTCCATCAAACGATGCAGCTTCTTACGAAGTGGAACCGAGTTGCACATTTGAAAGGACACATCATGTTTGCTGACGACCGTCATGGTGACTGTTCTCTGTTGTCGGTTGAGTAGAGCTCGAGGAGCTGGCAATGCGGGACCCCCCCCCCCCCCCTGGCCTGGCCAGCACTTTCTTTGCACAAAACAAACGAAATCGCGGAGCTTTCAAGTTTTGACAGAGAACGCGGTATTGCATCGTAGTATGGCGCATTGATCTTCCTCGCCGTGTATGTGTGTGCGAAGCGTGATTGTTGTCGAAGGAAGTTTCTTCTCCCTTTTACCCCCAAGTACCAAGATACGTGTCTTAAACTCGCGTAATTCCTGCCCGGTTGGCTTATTTGCTCCCATAGTATCCACGAAACAACCGCTCAAGGAAAGAAGTTGCAATTCCTTTTTTTTTATTTCTCAACTTTCTCAGATCCCGCACCGCACCGCACCAGCACCGGCCGTTTGGTAAATTGCAGCAGGAAGTATTGTATTTTGTTGTAAGTCGTGCGGGAGGTGAGGCAAGGATTCATCCCTTTCCTTGCCTGCCAAAATGCCAAATTCGGACCAGGAAATCCCGCAAAGTTTGTTTTGAGCTTCAGGCTTGAGGCTCGGTGCCGTGTTTAGTGTCTATACTTGTCTGCAGTGGCATCAGCATTGTTTCATCGTGTTCGTCGACTCCGGAGCGCCGAAATATTCCCCAAACGTCCAACGGGAGGCGCTATTTAGCAGTGAAAACATGTACAACAAGTTCGGTCCGTTCGTGCTTCTTCCACTTCCAACAAACCGGCAAACCGTAAGCAGGACCACCACGACGACCACGACGACCACGAGAGAAGAAGCATCTGCACCATCTTCCCGTCTTTGCTTCCTGCAGGTTTCGACGTTCCTCACGTTCCTCGCGGCCCCTCGAAAAGTCTCTCAAATTTGAATGTGATGAATCAGCACAATTTGGATGGGCAAATATTGGCCCCCCTGCTGATTGATAAACCAACTGTCCGACTCCTGTCCGATGCCACGAATGCATAAGACGTCCACGCGGTGTGGACCCCTTGGTTTGTGGACCCGGTAACGAATGTGCTCCACGAGCTCCTCGAAATCGCCTCGAAACCCCGGGATGATTTATGCTAATACGTGCCTAGGATGATCTAGATGCTAGATGGTGGTGGTGGTCCCGCGAGACACTCCTATGCTCGCGTTCCCGCCCGATACCCCAGCCCCTTGAGGCTACTCTGGCAAGACAAATGGAGACCATCAGCGAAAGGTCTTTCTGGAGGGGGCCGTGGTGGACGATGGACACCGTGAACTCATTACTTCTTTGGCGAGTTTCCACGTGGATGACATAACGAGTGCCCGGGCCAGCCAGCAGTTCCGTGGATAAAAGTGGTTGTTTTTGGAACATTTGTCAAACAGTATATGTGATCAGGTGTATGGACCGGAAAGGGACCGCACCTGGAATACCAAAAATGCCATGGAATGCCAGAAAGTCAGAAAAGGTTAGATTAAATTTACCTAATAAATTCTTTACGAAGTGATGCTCTCCGGTTTTTCATGGAAATGTTATATGCAATGTTTTGCTTTCCATTTTGAAGTGTAGAATTAAAGAATTAATGATCGGTTATTGTTCAAAACATGACAATAACGAGTGTTTTACAACAGCTCTGTGGAATCGTCACGAATTGAAAGTTTCTTTGAAAAATGTTTGATAGGCACATGTTGATTGACCATATTTTATTTGAATTGTACAATAAAAAGGCAAATTTATCAGCAATTTATTGTGTGCAAAGATCATTTACACTTCCACAGATTATTGTGAAAGATTATTCACACTTCCCAAATCCACATTTTGGCTGATTTTTTAATTGAAAACATAAGTCTAAAACAGAATAACTCATATCATTTGCTTCTGTTTTCATTCTACTTCATTTTGCTTGACTACTTTTTATAAAAAGACCTACTAGAAAAAACGTTATGATAGAAACAATCGAGTAATGTAAGAAAACCATGCAAGAAAAACTTTATCCACCCCATACAAATCAATTACATTTGAGTTCTTCAATCGCAAGTACTTCTTTTCGAACTCTATCGATAAAACCTTCGCCAAAAACGCCAAAAATAATGGAGTTATACATCAAGTTACTAAACAACTGATTTGCTTCCAAAAAGGCTCCATTCACATCTTCTGCAGATTAGTAACTATTAATTTGTTAGGTACTTCTTATAGCTTCAGACAAATCTGAGAAGTAGTGCTCATTTTGAACAGCATTTAAACATTGAATTACCAAAAGGAAAGTCATCGTTCGCATACCTTTCACTTTGAATTCCGAATGAAAACGAAGAAACGATGGTCTGGATTCAGTCTTCAGGTTCAAAAATCAACAATGGCCTCTCGGGCTTCCCGAGCTAGTAGCCAGTCGGGTGTGTGCGCGACCATTACTTTAAAACAAGGATACCCTCCTCCCTCGAGCACCACAATCATCAGCACGGCACGGACTGTGTCTGGGAAATTTCTCGATTGATAAGAAATGAAAGCGAGTTCGAGAGACATTAGAATGGCGGCAGCAGCAGCAGCAGCAGCAGCAGCGAAGCGTGTCCCGAGACTGGGACAGGGAACGAGTATAAATCGGCATGGAAATGGGTAGGGTAGGGGGTGCTAGTCAGTCGAGCGGAACCCGGGCAACTACTCCCTCATAAATAAAGATGTTATTATGCTCTGGCTCGCGTTTTGGGGCGGGGAGATCGGTCTGGTTTGTGGTTCCTCCCATCGCTTGTCGTTGAGATCGCGCGCCGGCAAAAGCCTTCCAGTGGCCACCACTCCAGGGGTTTCGGATGGCCGCGCCGATCGCCCAACGACTCCGCTGCACCATGACCGGTGCTTCTGGCGATGGATCTGGACTTTTGGTTTGCGAAAAGAAATAGGGCCCTATTGCGAGTGTCTTGTCTTGCAAACGAGACTGCCTTACTACTGCTGAAAAAACTTAGCAGTCTTGTTTAGCTTTTATGAATGAACTTGTGATTTTTTACAGCCTGATTTCAAAACAAATACTAATACTACCAAATTATTCACTAACACCACCAAATCCCAACATCCTTCGGTCCAATGGCAACGCGACTTTCAGTCTCGTTTTCAAGACTCAGAGTCTGGTAGGTTTTGGCACCAGACTCTGAGTCTTGAAAACGAGACTGAAAATGGTATATTTTTTCGGCTTGGTCGTAGTTGCCATTGGAGCGAAAGATGTTGGTTTTTAATTGTGTTGGTGATTAATTTGGTAGTATTAGTATTTGTTTTGAAATCAGGCTGTAAAAAATCACAAGTTCATTCATAAAAGCTAAACAAGACTGCTAAGTTTTTTCAGCAGTAGTAAGGCAGTCTCGTTTGCAAGACAAGACACTCGCAATAGGGCCCATAAACGGGAACTCCAGTAGGTGCGCCAAACCAGAAATGCTTTCCCGGGCACTCTCTCTCTCTCTGCCTCTCTCTCTCTGGTTCTCTCTCTCTCTCTCTCTCTCTCTCACACTCGTTTTTTCGTTCGATTTCGTTCGTACGGACCTATGAGTAAAACAGAAAATTATTCATGCCATTAAGTATTTTCGAACATTTCTCATCGCTCATCGCCCTGTGTGTGTGTGTAAATGCAATGTCCCGCCTCTTTTGGAGCATCCCGAACGGGGGATAAAAAACCGCCAGCCCAGGCCAGGCCAGGCCAGGGCTTTACGATGACTTGGGAACCGATTCTCGAGCCCAGTTCCCAGATCATTAGTAATGGGCGCCGAAGGGACAAAAACGCGGCACCGACGACGACGACGATGACGACAGGCGATGAACTCTGTTCGATGATTGCGTATCCGATCCACCGCCGAGGGGTGCCACTTGTCCGTTTGGCAATTTCCTGGTTTTTGTTTTGGAAAAGAAATTTTCCCGTTTAATATCTTACTTCATTGAAGTGTCACTCCGGTGACATGCCAACTGCATTAAATGTGTTTGTGAAATTTTGAGCTCAACATGATTTACTTTCAACTTCACAAACTAAAACACTTGACAGGAACGTCTGCAGGAGAAAGGAACGACAATTCGACCATTTTGAGAATCCACCACCTTCCAGGCCTGAGAATCGTAAACGTCCCGTGACAATGCTGGTGGTATAGGTTTAGTTTTGGGATCGTTTGAGCCACGGACTGGGATTGCGATAATGCGATCGGTGGCCAAAGTCCACATCGGAGACCATTAATTTTTGAGGTACAGAGAGAGAGAGAGAGGAAGAGAGGTAAATGATAATTTTATGAATTTTATTTTCGATTTCATTATTCTCTTGGCCCAAGCGCCAAATCGAGGGAACTACAACAGAGCGAGTGAGACAGAGATGGAGAGAGGAGAGAGAGCAAAAAAAAAACAAACGCTGGCGAGTGCAGTCGAGTGCAGCGGTTGGAAAATGGTTCTGTTTGCCAAAATGATTTTCTTCTCTCCCCCGGGGATGTGGCTTGTGGACAACAGAAAGGGATTGTTGGAAGGGATGTGAAAGAGTAATGTCTTGGCCGGTGGCCGGCCACCGAGAGTAACACCCATTTTGTGCCTCCCCGAACCTGATGGCGACCGTATGCGTATGCGTCCATTAAATCGATTACCGGGTGGTGCTCCGGACCGAGGACACCACTTCCTTCGATTGGTACGTCCGCTACTACTAGTGTAGCGGATTCCGGGGTTCCCGCGATTGTCGCTGTCGTTGGTCACGCGGCCACGTTGGTAATCAACCAAGGCTCGTACGCACCGAGGTGCCAGTGTTTTGGGTTTTGCGCGCGCGGTCGCGCCACGATTCTTAATTAAACCCGGCCACTACTAGCCATAACCCGGGTGAGATTGAGAGCAGCAATTGACACGAGCTCTTGCCATCAAACCCCACGCCGTAGGGTTCGTTATCGCCGTCGGTTCGTTCGTCGGAATGCGTGTGCGTTCTGGTGACCAGCACCGCGCCTATAGAAGTTGGTTCCCGGTATCGCAGAAGGTGTCGCCGTTGCCACCATGTCCTCACACCAGAGAACGACGACGACGACGTCGAGTTCGTCTGATGATGATAAGGAGTCCCACTTCTGGTCCAAAACGAGGTGCAAATGTGTGTCCGTGTGTGCGTGGCCTGAAGCAACGGTTTTCGGTAGCCGGCCGACCGGCCGTCCGGAGTTGAGCTATCGATTGCAAACCTTGGCTCCACGGGCTCCTGTCGAGGGCTCATAGTCGGAGCATAGATAGTGGCCACCAGTGGAGGTTGATTATGATTTTGAAATGCTCTTGCCACACACTCACACATGCCCGTAACGGGGAAGGGCGTAAACCCCACGTGGGGGATGCCGAGACGAGACGTAATCAAGTTCCTAAATCAAAGCACATTAACCAGCATGATAACCGACCTCCCGTGGGGTGCTGGGTGGCCGGTCCCGGTGTGTGCTGGGCATAACCGCATTGTCACACATCGGCCACGACTCGTGTGTCCGGCGACGTTGATGTTTCTCGTTTCGGAGGTGAAGCTAGTTTGTTCGGTTTGGTTTTCGGTGAACAATTAGTAGCTACACGCGTGCTCCTTCCGGGAATATGCCGGCAATAATGTGAGGACTAGTCGCACCCGCCTAGTCAGCGGGATGCCGGGTACTCTCGGCCAGCGAAGGTTGAGCGCCATTTGATCCATCAACACCCACATCGACACCGTCTTTTGGGCGGTGGTTTTTGGGGCAGTTGCGTTGTTGCTCATTCGAAGGATGCTTCATGAAGTGAAGAGCTAAGTATTGCTTCTTGTGCTAAGTATGTTGTAGAGAGATTTGATGTGCTTAAAGCTGGTTTCATGGTGAGCATAGAGCAGTCTAACAATAATGTTCGTTTATGATGAACTTATCTTTTGTTTGTTTCATGTTCAAAAGTTAGATGAAGAAAATGTTTTCTGTCGGCAAAAGAATGGGCTGTTTGTGTTTAGTAAAACTGGCAAAAAATTATTTGCTTTTCCATCGATAGCATCGGAGCAAGGTATTTTAATTCTAATTTATGACAAAACTTACCGATATTTTGTTTAGGATGATTCTGTTAGAAAACGATATTAGTGTCCCTATTCCTATTAAGCACAAATACAAGGTTCTCAATTGGTTCTCAACAGTATTTTTTATCAATTGAAGCATCTGTTTTGCAACATATTATCGATTTGATACGCTTACACACATCTAGCAAAATGTGTGAGCTCCTTATCGATGCTATTGTAGGATTTGTTACGAAAACTGTAAATATAAATGAAAGTTGCGTACTTTCGCACGCCCATAACTTGAGAACGGATGGGCCGATTTCGCTTATTCTTGCATGAAAACTTCTTGCTCTGCTGCATATTTATGCGCTGAGAGATGTTGAGAAAATTCTGTCCTTTTATGGCAAATTTAATCTGTTTTTGCACTGGCTTTCCTCTTCACAGCTTACTTGACTTGATATTATTGCAAAACGGTGGATGAAAACCTTTTAGCTCCAATGTATACTTCGATGCGTCCGATATTCTTACTCTAATTTGAATGGTCAAATCGCCCATAGTGGGACTTCTAATTTCTAAACCCATCAGAGCAAAGAACGCTTAGTTTGTGTAAATAAAGGAAGATTGGTTGATTCGTGACTTTGTCTTACAACGGAGATTTGAAAAATGGTTCAAGTTTGGCGATAATTGTGTTTAGAACAAAAATAACGAAAATAATCAGAAGATCCCGAATAGGATAGTGCTGTCGAAATTTAAGTAGGCTTCAAGAGTCGATTGCCAGAACGAAGTTTGCGGGGTCAACTAGTGATCCATATTTCGATAAGTAATGACTAAGAGTTTAGTATAGATATAATAATCAGATTGTGCATATTATGTACAACATTTACTAACAGATAACCGAATAGATTGTAGTTTTTAATTCTGGGGTTGTTAACGAAATAATAGCGGTATGCAGCAAAGTTAACTTTCTGAAAGCAGTTCAATCAATACTTGATGCTGCTAGATTTCGTCATTCAAACAGCAACATCAAGCCGTCATGTGGACACGCTCATTACATCATATTCCAACTGAAAAGGAATCGAATTGCAAACCCTTTACCAGTGCAGCAATGTTGCGGTCAGTTAAACAACAGAAATAAAAAAAATAGATAAGGAGAATCTGCATAATGAATGTCACTGGTTTCTGAATTAATTAATTCACGATCGCGTTACCTTCGACAAGCACCTAACGGAGTATGCTTCTTTGATGTGGATTATGCTTTCGACATAAGTAAATTGATATGTGAAAGGCTTTCGTTTAATTAAACATCCAACAACATGCCGACACTTTCCATACTTAGTTCTTCTCAATAGATACAATAGATACAACATTTACTAACAGATAACCGAATAGATTGTAGTTTTTAATTCTAGGGTTGTTAACGAAATAATAGCGGTATGCAGCAAAGTTAACTTTCTGAAAGCAGTTCAATCAACACTTGATGCTGATGCATTTCGTCATTCAAACAGCAACATCAAGCCGTCATGTGGACACGCTCATTACATCATATTCCAACTGAAAAGGAATCGAATTGCAAACCCTTTACCAATGCAGCAATGTTGCGGTCAGTTAAGCAACAGAAATCAAAAACGGATAAGGAGATTCTGCATGAGGAATGTCACAGGTTTCTAAAGTAATTAATTCTCGATCGCGTTACCTTCGACAAGCACCTAACAGAGTATGCTACTTTGATGTGGATTATGCTTTCGACATAAGTAAATTGATATGTGAAAGGCTTTCGTTTAATTAAACATCCAACAACATGCCGACACTTTCCATACTTAGTTCTTCTCAATAGATAACATTCGTTTATCACTTGCACGAGTGCACACGAGCACACACTCGCATTCTTGGGCGCCCCTGTCTGCCTCGGAACCTCCCATAGTTAATCTAATCCTTCACTAACAACCCTACCCCCCCAGTCGAGCCACCGACCCTTCACTAGCGCCAGCGGTGGTCGTACAGAAGCTGAGCAGCTGATAAGCATTGTGCCAAAACACAAATTAAGATGTTCCTGCGCTCGCCATGGTGCCCATGGGGCTCTGCACCATTACTCGTTGGAGCCATTCCCATCCATCAACTGGACCGGACGTTACATCTCATCCCTTTCCTCCGTTTCCGTTTCCGAGACTGCGTGAGTCCGATTACACGACGATACACGACGGACGAAAAACAAATCATTTCTTACGTTCCGAGTGCCCACGTCCCTCCCCTCTGGGCTGCCCCCAAGAAACGACCGGTGGTTGGCCAGTGTTCCCATCCGATGGATTTGATTTATTTCTGACATTAAATCAATTTACCTTGATGTCCTGCACTTTGCTATCGAGTACGGCCGGCCATCGGGACACCTTGATCCGGAATCCGGGGGCCCCTGGCAGGAGGATCCTCCTGATGCGCCCACGGTCGTCGGTCGGTCGGTCGTTGTGCGATTTCGACAATCCACGCTGAGAACCACGACGATGTGAATGAACGATGACGGCGAAGCCTGCTCTGATGTCAGATGCCCCCGGATCCAGTTCTCTGTCTCGCTCTCTCTCCTCAGGTGCAAAGCGCCCTCGAATTGCCAACGACAGCGGTTTGACAGCTCACTATGGATCTCTTTGGATTTCCATTCCTAAATCCCCCACTTCTACTCCTTCCGTTTGCTACCTTCCCACCGTTTTCTAATGGCCACCTCTCTACTAGTGCACCTTCAGTGGCTGGGTTTACTTCTTGCCTTTCTTCAGCGAGCGTGTGAGAGAGATAGAGAGCGAGAGAAGTGTGAGTGAAGAGGTGAAATCGAAGCAATCGAGATTGGGCAATGACAAGCTTTGGGCTAACAAATTTCTCCTGTTCTCTCTCTCTCTTTCTCTTCAGTTGACTTGATTGAATCCGACTTCTGACAGGAGGTGAGCTCTGATACAGCGCGCCCACACACACACACACACACACACACGCACACAGTACGCATTGAAGGCACCAACCGGGGTTAGAGGAGAGGCTGTCAGGTTCAGTCAACCTTCCCGCACACGCCATCCCCCCACCACCTTTAGCCGAGATCAAATCTTCTTCAATGAGACCACACCGCCTTGTGGGCCTAAGGGACAACGCCTGCCAAGAAGAAGAAGAAGAAGAATAGTGGAGGAACTGGAGAAGGTGCGCACCACCATTGTTACGTGGCTGTCAGTTGTTCATCTTCGCTTTATTGTAGAGACGCGACGTCAGTTCTCGGAGTCACAAAAGGTGGACGCGTCACGCTCCGACACTGTTTCACTCCCGCTAGCGCTAGCTGGCAGTTGCTGGCATGCTCGTGGGCCTCTCCAGAGGCCAACCACACACACACACATCCCCGTCGCGCCCTGCTTTTTATGCCTTGCCCATTGGTGTACGTTTTATAGTCGCACAAATAAAGACACATAAATTATGCTATCAGGCAGGTACGCCTGCCGGGAGATTCCTGGCTCCGGGAGCTCCATCATGTCATCATGGAGGACGACGGCGTCTCGCCGCCGGCCTTGTTTGCCGAATTGTCTGTCGGAGGATGTGGCGCGGGGGACTCGCAGGGGAGGCTTCGAGGACTCTTCATCCGCAGGCGGCTTCGGGGTTGCTCCTTTCGATGCCAGCGCGCGAAGCAGCGGTCCGGATGGGATGGAGTGAAGCGAGGACATTTGGACGGTGAAAGAAATTGCAAACCCATCAGCCCTTCCCCCCCCCTTCCCTTTCTTTCCTGGCACATTTGTCTCTCTCTCGCTGTGTGCTTCAACTCGCGCTCTCTTCTGCTACTTCTGTGGCTGCGAGCTTCACACACACACACCCACGCATACGGGGGACGGCCTTTTGTCCCTTACCGAGTCAGGAACTCGGTGGCAAAAGATGGCTACAGCACATACAGCATCGTCGAATACCTTGTCGGCCATGTCGATTACAAGTGGCACTTGTGGGGGGAAGAGAGCGAGGAGCGCACACACTGTACGGATTCGCAACTCCAACGGACTGGTTGGAGTGCAGCAGCCTGGTTTGTCTATTTGTTGACATAATGAAATATAATATCCTTTCAGCAGCTGTCATGTTCTGTGCCGGTGCCGGTGCCTATTAATGCTCCTCTTGCTGCCGGAGTAGTAGTATCCGGGAATGGAGTGAAAATGACAAAACAGCCAGAAAGCTACATTCGCGTGCGTTCCGGAGCTGGGCATACGAAAGGCGAAGCACGTCTTCGCTTGAACGGGACGTTTGAGCGGCGGACCAGACGTAACGCTGGTCAGCGTTGAGGAATTTATTTCATTTCCACGCCTGGCCTGACCTGGCAGGGCATGGCATGCTCCATGTGAGCGACGCATGGTACACGCACGCCGGGGCGTAAGATTTCCCTTGAAGGGTTGCTCTTGGCGTTTGGAGTTGAATGAACGGTGCCTGTTTTGCCTTTGCAGGAAATGAACGTTCCAACGAGTAGAGAGAGTGTCCGTTACGTGAGATAAATGATGAAATGGGATATGCCTTCATTGAAATAAAACGATTAATGAGGGTCAAGATGTTGGTCGTAGTTTTTTTGTTGAGGTTCTAGGACGATATAAATTCTGATTTTCGGTAGCAAAGTTGGCTACTGATGGTGGCAAATGGCGGTAAAACAGTTCAAACGTTTAAGGCATTCTGTGGTTGCTACGTTGATCGGTGTAGCATTGGCGCAATTGAAGCAAAATTATCGTTTTCATCAAATAGAGGACAGAGAATGAAGAGGAAAGCGATTCTTGAAGGTCACTAGAACTAGTGCCGAGGCGTACAAAGAAACTCTGTGGTTTGCAACATGTTATGCGTTTCTGCTTACTTTGTAATACACGTGTCTGTGACGAGAAATTTGGAAAAAATCGATATACTGTGAAAATATCGAGAAATTATTCTTTGATGTTTTTAATCCTTGTAGGATATTAATTCCAACATGTTTACAGTTTTCACTTCGAAGTAATACATTATTGTGCTGTGCTATCGTGCAGTAAAGATTTATAGAATTAGTTTCTATAGCTACGATTTGGCCGGATATAATTGGAATTGCGGGATCTTGCGGTGAAAAGCTTAAAATCCTTTACCATATCAAATTCGGTGCGATTGAAGGGTATTTGCACAGCCCAAAATTGAATCGTTGCGGTTCGAATGCACCTGAACCATTCCATTCGAGATATTCCATGTCCAATTAATTTTGAAGCTTCAAAAGGCAATATTTGCTTTATTTTATATCATTCCAAAAAGCATCTCCATCCGGAGATATTTACTATTTGGTGCGATGCGATGAGAGTCCGCTCACTTCAAACGGCTCAAACTGTTGTTTGAATGATAACGTTTCAGTCATTTCCGCTTCGTCGTATCCAATTTTGAAGCACCTGGTTATGATTTTCGTAACCGGAATGGCCAAATTGCTGCAATGGTTGCTACCTCGTTATGCAAACGCTGAACAATAAGCAAAACATTTCTTGGAAAACGATGTTTTCGGATCAGTGCATGTCGAATCCTTCCAGGCTAGCAGTTCATACCCACGAAAGTAGATGAACGTGGATGGTTTTCGTTCGTAATAGCAACTTCCACGAAAGAAAAGTAATCATACAGTGATCTTAAAATGATTGCATGCGTTTGCATGTTGTTTTCCGCCGCATATGCTTCATTTCGACCTGTTATGGTATGGTAGATTGGAAAAAACATAAAGTAGCGAGCTAAGCATTTTTTGGTAAGCTATTTCTCTCCTATTCATCGTCAGAAGATGTAATATTAG
>NC_064874.1:72026056-72096056 GCF_943734745.1 Anopheles darlingi | reverse complement strand
GTAACATTGAAGCTTTTCAAAAGTTAAGCAGCAGTTCCTGACAGAAGAATTATCCGATGAAGATCTGAAGAGAATTATTCCATAAAAGGTATCTAACTTTATCTTGACTCCGGAGCCGTATTCGTATATCAAATTCATGCAGCACTAAATATTTAATGTTTAGACAAGGACTATCAAATGGATAGTGAGTTTGCTATAGACTATTATGACTATCGGTTGTGAAAGATTGTTGGCAAGACGTTGGTCACAAAATGTTTATCCAAAGAGACTGACGATGAAACTCATTTCATCAAACGAACTCATCTCTTTTTAATGATAGATTAGAGTGTTCTTAATTTTTTTAAGATTGGACTTAAAAATTCCAGTTGATGAAGTAATAGAATTGCTGTAACACTCTTCAGCACAAAGTGATAGTATCTTTTGCATGTGTGTTTAGACATACAAAGTATTCTATTGATTATAGCTTTAAGATTTAAAATCTCGTATTGTATCCCCAAAGGAGCCGAATTTTTCGTTCCCTAACTGCAATTGAAGTTGTTTTGGTGTAATATTTTACCTGCGTACTATTGTATTGGTGTATGTATCATCGCAAACAAGGTGCTTGAAATACTTTTTAGAAAAACATGATATCAAAACGTTCGAATTTACTAGATACTAGAGGTCGTTTACTAGATAGAATTCAATTGACCTCCCCTTTCGAATGAACCTCAAACCATGGTTGAATGTAGCGTTGATCCAACCGTTGCAGTAATGTTACTCGCGAAATCACTCGCCACGCCAGCCCATAAACCATCCAATTAAACTCACAGCACAATTTACTGGACACGCTTCCGGACACCAGCGACCAGTGATTGCAGCGAATTAATTTCCATTCAAAAAGGATTTGTTCACTTCATGTAATGGTCACGTGCGTATGTGTGTGTGGACGCCCTATCGTGTGCTGATTAGCGGTATTTCCCCCACGACATATCGACTGGATTACGTCAATCGCCGATTGATGATAAGTTGTCGGTGATAGCCGGTTGGTGGTTGATCTTTAATCTCGACACTAATTCCGCGTACCGTGAAATGGCAGCACGCAGATCGTGGTGGGAGTTGGCGCCGTTTGTTTTTTCTCGCGGAGAAATAAATCTGTTAGAGTTAATTACCATTTGCCGAGCGCTTTGCATTAATTACAGATGTGTATGCGTCGCTTAAAACACGATGACAATTCGTTTGTCCAATAATGCTACTAGTGTTCGACTTTCATTTTGTAATAAATGGAGATTCACATCAATTGTGAATTAAATGTTTCTTGATCGCCTTAAACATTGCACTAAAACAAACAATTCGGCTTCTGTCTCTTGGTAGACCATCGTCCATTATGCGCGCCATTCTGTATTTGGCTCACGTGCTGCCCAAACGGTCGCACTATTGCATCGAAACGAAACTACCGAGAGCAAACAATCAATGAACTATCGAATGAATATCTTCCGTAACGGTCGGTTCAATATATATCGTCGTATCGCATCGCAAATCACTAAAAGTTCGATTCCCGACTCCGGCTATCATAAAGGATGTGTTTGATTGTCAGTCTAGACAAGGACGAGCAACTTGGCACCGTCCATCGTTGTCGTCGTCGTCTTCAGTGTCAGGTCCTGCCGTGTACAACCTACTCCCCTCCGCCTGACCGGGCCTGACGTATCGTGTGCCGTATTGCAAAACGTTGGTCGTACCGCAAGTCGCATCATATCCATTTCTTGGTCTTATCACATCGATTCCTTTCTTCCCTTCCCTCTTTCCCGTTCCTTGTTTTCAAGTACTGGCAGGGCTGACAACTTGGCATGAGCCGAACGAGCCACGTAGCATGCGAAGTGAGGCGGAAAGCAGCGGCTGGCATCGTTGGAATGGCGACGGAAATGAAGCAAAGACTTTTCCGCGCCAACTGATTTCACTTCCGCCCGGTTCCGCCCTTGATTGCGTGCATTGTGCGCGATGTAATGTTGCGGCATGTAGCAGCCATGCAATGCTTCGGCATTGCAACGAGTCTCGCATTCGCCCGGAGGCACATTGAATTCTATCGAAGGAGAAGAAGAAATAGGAAAGAAGGAGAGAAGAAGAAAAGGCAGTAATTTTTACTGATTTCCTTCCGCACTTGCACCGTGGAAGGCTTGTCGTTGAGCCTGTATCCTCCTTGGTATCCTCCGTAACATACCAACAGCGAACAATCGGCATTTTCTTCGGAACGCCTTTCACCTTTATTAACATCCCCATGCCATCGTCCATGTGAGGCACGTTCGATGTTTACATTCCATCGGAAGTATCTGCCCGGGCAGTACCAGGCCCCCGACGACCGATGGTGACGTCGTTGGGTTGGAGTAGTTCACCTGCTCCTGCAGGTGATGCTTTGACGCGAAACCAACATCCGTCATGCGTTTTGGGGCGAGTTTCGATTTCCGTCGTCTTTTTTCCAGTCATCGTCGTTGGCGCCGCCGCTGCCGGTCACAGAGCAAATGTCACCGGTCGCCAATGGCAACATATTTTAATGCAAACGGAAGTTGGCAATGCAGCATGGCTATGCAGCTTTGCAGGTTTCCCCATTTGTCGTGTTCGCGGGGCAAAAATTGTTTGCCAGAGTTTGCTTCGATTTGAAATGCATATTTTTGTGTCTCGCAAAGTTCGGTGACGGTTTTGGACACTTGGTCTTGGTCTTGACGAAGAGTGTGCCTTGGGGGGTGGGGGTTGTTTTTTTAGGTAGTGGCTTCTGGGTGGTCTTTGTTGTGGTGCACTATTTGAGAAGTTGTTATTTTTCGAAAAGATTTCATCTTGGATGACATTTGACACATCGGTACATTGTCTCGATATGTATAGAGTGCCTTCGAGCCTTTTGTGTATGTAATGTTCTCGCGATGAACTTCGGAACAAGCCAATCATATACTACCATGATCAAAAAGTAACTGTTGAAGACGTTTCTCGTGCTGGAAGGCCATCGACATCGAAAACTGATGAAAACGTCGATGAAATCCGACAATTGTTGATTGAAATTCGCAACATGACGATAAGGGACGATAGCTGAGACCACCAACATATCATTCGGATCTGTTCCCCAAAAACAAACCTGCTTTAGGGGGTAACTACTCGTGAATTCTCCAGGACGATAATGCGCCATCTCATAATGCGTTGATTATTCGTGAGTTTATCATCTTAAACAACACCAATACCATTCAACAACCGGCCAATCCACCAGATCTCGCACTATGTTACTTCTTCCTATGCGATTGACTCAGAAAACCACTACGTGGGACTCGTTTTGGAGAGTGGAGGCCATACAGCAAAAATCGAGTTTGTCCGACCAATATACCAAAAATCGACTTCCAGAAAAGCTTCGAGAGGTGGCCAGCGTTTGGCACAAGTGCATCATACCCGACGGGGACTACTTTGAAGGGGATAACTTGAATTTTGAAGCACAAACATGTACTTTTTTTTAAAATAAATTCCGGTTATTTTTTGATCATGGTTGTATAGTTCCGTTATGTGTGAGATACTGCTTTTACATTACACTTCATTTCTTTTTCACTTAAGCAAAAGTTCATCTCATGTACTGATGTCGATAAACCTTTCCCTCTACTAACATGGCAGTAAACGGGTGCCATTCAACGCTCGACGCCAAATTGGAATATCTTTACTTTTTTGCTCTTCTTTTAATGAACCCACTCCCACGGTTGCGTCATCTGTGCTGCGTATCAGTTAACGACTTTATCGTCGCAAATGTGGCTAATGTTCGTCGGGGAAAAAGGGCCTTTCCCCCCGGGGGGGAAATATTTCACAAATAATTCAATTATCTGATGAAACTCTGCTCGCATTAAAATGATCCGCAATAGCAATAGCATCGCCACTGAAGCTGCCGACTGCCGGCTGAGGCCAGTAGTAGGTTTTGTCGATAGACTCACTCAACGCTCGTGCTTGTGATCGTCCACTCATCCGACTGTGTGTGTGTGTGTGTGTGTTGGCCCCTTCGGGACCAATAATAATCGAGCTCCAATCAACAGACCGATTAAAGTGCTCAGCCCACTGCTCTCGCTATCCCCCAAAAGCTTCATCCCAACTCGGCAGCTAATCGATCATCTCCTGCCACACGCAATTGCCATGTTTTGCCCGGGATGTGCTCCTAACCCCGGCTACGGAACACGGTAGTGGAGGGAGAAAATGGTCCCCACCCGACTACCCAAGCGGGATGTGTGTTTGCGCGCCTGTGTGTGTGTCTTTCGTGACATTTTTCACCAATTCCCGACCAAGCCTTCGACCGTGTTATTGACGAAGTAGTTCGATAAGTAATCATAACATCCGCCGGATGAACCAATAATCCCCAGGTTTCTGGATCATCCGAAGAGAATAATTACCCGGGGTGATGGCTTCTGCTATTGGCCCGACCATCGAGGCTGAGGCAGGCTGAGTTGTTTGTTGGTTTAGTGCTTCATCTTTGTAAATTTACACAACAATCGAGCAGATGCAGTTTGATTGATACTTGAGCGTGCGTGCTACTGGGCCTAGTAGGGGGACATTCCACTTGAAAATGATTGATTTCCCTTGATTGATGTCCTTTGCTCGGTGTTGAAGGAGGGCTGAGAAAACCCCCGATGATGAGTGGAGTGATTGCTTTCGCGTTAAAGATCGTTTTTGTGTCATCAAGATGGGAGTCTTTCGTTAGTAACGTTTAATCTTTAAGCTTTAACGCCCGCTAAAAGATTGATGCTGGCAGTGAGATAAAATTTATTTCATTCTAGAACTAATTTTTGCTCCTACGCACCTTTAATTCAATTGGCTGGCGCCATTTTTCCCCGCCTAGTTCCATAAAACCCTCACCAAAGCAACGGTTATGAATGTTGCAGCGGCCTACTCCAGATGCCATTCTCTAGTCCCGGTGTTTCACACTTCAAAAATCGATTTGTAAATTTCCCGAATTCGAATGAAATTCCTGGCCCGAAATTGAGGTCACAGCACTTGGCAGGCCGCGCCGCACCTCGTCGAACATTGAATTGCTCTTCGGTGGAAATCAATATTCGATGCAATGTATCGGAGCGTCGGAGCCGTAAAAACAGAAGAAACAACAAAAAAAAGAACGGAACAAGTCCAGGAAAAAGGGCCACTAACCGGGAAGGGAAATCGATGGAAAATTGATGAGTTCGCTGGAAACGTCCGTCCTGCAGCACGGAGCACACGGTCACGCTCGAGCGGACGGTTAGCTCCGCTCCGACACTACTGCACGCAGGGTGTTAAACGAGCCAAAAGTGCGATGAATAGGTTTTTATGCTTGGCAAACCCATTCCTGTGCGCATGGATGCGCGGATGGATGCGTCACCGAAGCAAAGTCGTGGAAAAATTCGTGGAAAAACTCTCACTCACAAACGAACGGACGAAAAATAAAAACAAAAACAAAAACAATACAACGAGCCATTGCCGTTTGCATCATCGTCCATCATGCTTTTCCTACTCCTCATCATCATCATCATCAGTTCTGGGGCTGGGCTGGATGTGTTCAACTGGTTGCCCGCGTGAGCAGCTTAGTCACATTCCGTTGATTGGTGCTCACTTTGTTCGATTACCGTTCCAAGGTACCTTTTCGGTAGGTTTGGAAGGCCCTTCGCCATTGTTATTGCCATCGTCTGCTGCCCAGACTGCTCCAGTCTTTTACTCCAAGGTACCAACTAGTCGAACGATGCTCGTGGAGGGAGAGCAGCAAAGTGAATCAAACCAAAAAGGAATCCAACGCAAAACGAAGCAGCCTTAGCTTGGCAGAGATGGAGGTTCCCGGAGCATGCGGGAGAAGAAATCGCAAAACTCATTCAACACCAGCGGCCGTGACGAATCCATATGCTCACCGGCACCGGGCAGAGCAGAGTGTTTGGAAGCATAAATTCGGCCAAACACGAACACACAGGCGAGAGCACGGCGTGTGCATCTTCACCAGATGGGCGGCCGGCGATGCTTTTGCCAGGGTGTCGGCTGTTGACGGTGTGGCCAGTGGCCAAAGGCTGACGGAGAAAAAGAACTCTTAAATGGTCAGGGCTTTTTCCAGCAGCAGCAGCATCGTCAGAGCGTGTGATGGTCGAGCTATGGTGTAGCTGAACATATGCAACGGGGGCTGGATATTGATTTTTAGTTCGCTGCAACTGGTGTGTTCGTGCATGGTTTGTGTCATGCAGACGGACGGATACGAGATGCGAGTGTATTTATGGGGCGCATTTTTTTATTGCTCGAAATCAACCAACTGAAGTGACATTGAATGTGTACTGATTGTGCTTGAGACATGGAAGAAGGTGTGTTTATATTCGATCATTGTCTTTACAGTTCCGGATTTATGTTAAGGACACGAAATCCTTTCTAAAAGCTATTCAAGAATGTCTCTAATGCCAATTATTACAAATTAGCAGTTGCATTCTAAGATGTTTTTTGATTGATTGTATTGCTATCGTTACCAACAAGAACACCAAATTGCTCAATCTATTGAATGCTTAATGATCATCAGTATCATCATCATCATTTAATGGTCTGATGCAGCTTTAAAGGGAGACTTCGGTTAATTCGGGTAAAAAAAGGCTTATTTTTGACGATTTTTAGTGAAAAAACCATACAACTTTATTTTTCAAAAATAACATCATACTAAATTACAACTTTTCAAGAATATTTGGTTCTGTTTTGAGGAAGATTAGATCTAAACTGCATTCATCACATCCAATCTAGAAAGGCAAGTCTGCCAAATTGTACTTTTTGCGGTGCTCATCGTAGCCACGTGGCGGATCATCTGAAATATACAAATCAATATTCTTTTGTTAGATTATAGTTTATCCAGGCAGCTCCGTCGATTTTTTGTGAAATTTCCCATTTTTCGATTTTTGGCATATTTTTAAAGTTGAAAAAGTGATGCTTTTTTCGATGTTGCCTCAAACAACGAGTTTTACATAATTATTAAAAAAAAGTATCGGCAATTTTTATAAAAACTCGATGGGGCTACCTGGCAAATAGTGTACAGATTATGTGTTCGAAATTTAAAATCGATCGGTCCCGTAGTTTTTATGCTACGATGGGCACCGACTTTGAAAATGCAGGTTTTGGGAATCGCGATTCAAAGTAGCGAGATGCATTGAGCCTTGTATGAAAGGCGGATTTTCAAAAATCAATATCTTTGTCAGTTTTGCTTCGAATGATCCCAAATTTTGACTTGACATTCTTGAATGTTTCATCAATAAAATAAAAATATTAAAAAAGGAGAATAAATAAAATAAAATACCGAAGTCCCCCCTTAAATGCAGATTGAGGCATTGATTTTTTAATTAGCATAGTAATTTTATAACTTTTCATTTCTTCTGATTATTGTGTGGTCAATATTGAAAGCATTTATTCCCGTTTTTTTTGCATTTATTAGATAGATGTAAATTCTACACATTTATTTGTTTGATGTATAAGATGTTATTTATTGAGCTATTGCTTCTGTACCAACGAAGGTTAGAAAAGGTTACGAATCTCTCCGCGTTGTCTGCCAGATGGATGCGTGTTCCGATTGCTCCCCGGACCCCGGAAATCGATACACACCACAACGGCCCCGCTTATTCAGCCTCGATAATCGTCTTTGGCGTCTCGGTAAACATGCGATGCGATCGATCAAGAATATTGATAAATAATTCCACCAGAGATCATGCAAAGAAAGCGCACCGGGCGCGCTCAAGATGGAACGTTGTCATTTCAATTTTTGATTTCCTCCCACCACCCCTGTCGTATCAAACCATACGCTGATCCTGTCCCGTCGAGAGATGGCACGGGATTAAAATCCTCGGAATACACGCGCCCTACGCTCCGCGGTGCCGGTTTCGAATGATGGAGCTTCGGGTTTTTGGATTTTGGTTCCATCACCCCGTGCTCTGGCACTCCCTCTGGATGAAGAATCTGCTGTTGCTGATGGTAGTGGTGAATTGGGCACCGCACAGGACCGCACACAGATTGTCTGCACCGGAACGAGAACGCGTTCCGGAATCGCGCATTGAACGATAGCAATGGGGATGAAGGAGAGGGATGAAATGGCATCACCCCCAGAGCGCCAGCAGTCGTTTCGGGGCGTCCCGGAGGTCGTGGCTGGCTGGAAGCACGACGTAACGACGGCAGCAAATTGGCGAAACGACGGTAACATCATCATTTTTATCATCCCCATCGAATGCTCGATCAAATGGATGCTGGTAGGTTTGGAAGGGTCGTTGAATGGTTCCATCGAACCTCATCCCTCATCCCTTATCCTGCTGCTGCTCCTGCTGCTGTCCTTGCGAGGCGTTCCCGGTGCTGTGCTGCTGGCAGCTGACGGCTCTGACGCCTTAAATCCTCGTCCCTGGCCACCATCACCTTCCCTCTGCCAGCTGCCAAATAAATCAACAAATGTTACAATTTATTTTCAATTGATATTAATGATTGGTAATTGCTGCTGGTAGTGCTGGTAGCTCTCGAGCTCTTCTTCATCTTCATCTTCTTCCTCGAGCAATCGAGCTAGTCCGAGGCCGAGCCGGGGTGGATCGTGGTCTCCACCGCGTCACGACTAGATTTAGATGATTGTGTTTGTCTAGGGAAAAGAGCTTGGAATCAATCGTGGAGCGAGGCGAGAAACGCGCACCACGCGGCCACCGCCATCGCGACAATCGGCTGGATTGGCGAGTTTCGGTGATCACATACCTTCAGGGAATGCCGGGACGCGCCAGGAGTGTGGTGGCAGGTTGGGTGAAGAAATTAATTTGTAATGAGCAGATAAACGCTGATGAACCGTGGAGAGTGAATCCGACGGTAGGTGTTTTTTTCTCTCTATTTCGTTTTCCATTTTCCATCGCCATTGGTTCGTTCGTATTGTTTGCCATTCCGTTGTTCTCCCTCTGTGGGTTGGATTTGCGTTTTTGCTCCCTTTCTGGTGCCGGTTCTGGTGGGCCAAAGCATAGTGGCGTGCGTCTCAAGTAAATCTCATCCCAATTTCCATTTCGAATGGTCGCTTCTGGTTCGTTCCGAGAAAGCATCATCATCAGCATCATCGCCAGCAGTGGAATGAAGTTGTTTGTGCGGCATAGACGCTAAAAGCCATCGGGAGGAACGATGGACAAGCTCGTCAACTAGTGCCCGGAGATTGAAGTGAGGAACAGGTGAAAAGCAAAGGGCAGCAAAACCCGGTAATGGTTGTTGGAGTGCTTGTGTGCTGTTTAAAAATTAACATCCACTTCACTTGGTCTGTTTCATAATTGGGGTAAAGGAAGGGTTTGAACGCGGTGGATTGAAGGTCTTGGATTGGATAGGACTTAAGAATTTCGACGAATTTAATGCTTTCACGGTGAGCTATGCTATGCTGTGGTTGAAAAGGATTATGAGATCGTCATAGAATCCTTGAGGGGGCATCGTGATTATAGTTTAGAGGAAAGGGAGTGCGGAGCATCAATTTGTATGATCGCATTGATATCCACTTTTTCCAAATAAAAGTAAGTGAATTTATTTATTTTTTTTTCGTCGAACTTAATCTGTCGAAGCGACATATCTAATCTAACTTTGGACTTCATATTTTTCGATGGACTTTGTAGCATAGCACTATTGGTGGATGATGAAGAGATGATGAAGGCAGTCAATACCAAATTTCAATTTCAACGCAACACAAACTTTGCGTAAGCTTAGTAGTTCGCTGAACATAAAGAGAGTTATAGCGAGCCGATGTTGAGTGTCGATTCCTCCAACTCTGTCAATATTCGATATTTAAAGTTTGAACCACCATCGATCGAAACTAATTCGATATGACGTCTCATCGAACGTCTAATTCATCGCTCTAATGATGAGATTGCACTTTTTGAACTGCATGAATAATCAACCAACTAGGGATTTACGGTTAAATAAGTTAGATCACACATTATGCCTGTAAATTTGTTGCCGAAAATGTTTCCAATCATGTATTCGATTTTCTTGCTTCTAATCGGTTGTGATTAGAAGCCCCTGTCGTACTCTTACTATCGTGACTGATAAATGGTTTGTTCTTATTTTACAAACAGTTACAAATTATGAACACAAATAATATCATATTTATAATATTTAATCCATATCCACATCCTGCTGTTACCCACCTTCCTATGTATTGTAAAATCGATTTCATTTTATTCAGTACCGTAAACTGTTAGTAATTATTACAAATTTTTAAACTAAGTCATTTGAAGTTTTTTTTTTGTACTGTACATTCGCCGTAATTCTAGAGCGTTTTTAAGATTGAAATTAATAAATAATTAAAGCTTAAAGATAAACAGGATATTCGTTGAAGTAAATAGCTAAGTCTGTTTTATTTAAAAAAAATGGACGTTACGAAAAAAATGTTAAAATCATATTTAAACTCTGATCAAATTAAGCTTACGATCGTCTGAAACCAGCGTTATCTGGGACCATTTTTTGTTCCTCTATTTGGATTCTGCAATCGAATGGTTACTTGTTGCCTATCGTCATTGCAGTGTTAGCAAAGAGTTTTGTATTTACCTTCACAATTTGTTACCATCCTGCATCAGCGCATCTTCTGAAGAATGAGACAGTAACAATCTATAAGTCCTTCGTCATGGAAAACTTTATCATGGAAACTGCAAACTAAAACATTCCCGACAGCAATCCAACGCTAAAACAACAATATCAGGTATCACCGTTCGCCGAATCGTTTGCTTAGGAATTTTCATCTTCGTTCCAAGTGCATTCCTGTGCTGTGTCCTCTCTTCGCACGATGATCTGTGGTAGAAAGGTCGGTCCCTCGCCTCGACCATACTCATAAACAGCCAAATCATCAGTTCACCGCAAAATCCACACACCGATCGGGGGCGACCGCTCTGCGCTAACGAATTTAACTTTCTCCAGAACCCGATCATCCGGATGCCGGTGCAGAAGGTGCGACCGCTTTAGGGGTGTCTTATCATCGCGGTAGAATTTATCGTCTTTCCAATAGTACCGGCACCAGCAGCAGCAGCAGCAGCACCAGCACCCACACTTTGCCGAAGAAAGTTTGCTTGCATCCGCGATAAATGTGCGCGATCTGAGGGAGGGCCCACACCACCTCGCCCGCACTTGCGGCCCGTTGGTGCGGTGGGGCGGTTAATTTATATTTTATTGCAATCGTTTTCAGTTTTGCCTCTAACTAGTGCTCATCGCACCGCACCAAAAACCGCCTTCTCCACGGAATCCCCGAACTGAGGGTACCGACGATGCGCAAAGGCGACGATTCGGTGCCGGCGCTTCGTGCCTTTGATGATGGAAAAAATAGCATCAAAAGTTTTTCTGGAGAAGAAAACCGTGGAAGCAAATGGCATGAAAGAGAAGAGTGGAGAGAGAGAGAGAGACAGCGAAGGGCAGTAGAAGGGGGAGTGCCTGGAGAATAGATTCGGGAAAGATTTGTGACATTCTTTATGACCTACGCCTCGGCACACCCGAAAACCGTAACCACCATGTTTTTGTGTGCAGGCCGCGGCGCACTTTACTTCGCTTATTCTTTTATTTCCTCTCTGCTTCTTCTGTTTCTTCTTCTGCTTCTTCGTCTTCCTTTGGTGTCCCTCCCCAAGGGTCCCGATGCGTCGCGAATTGCTTGCGGAGAAGTTTCCCGCATTCGAAGGCAGCATTCCGGCTGGGGTACGTTTCGATTTGATTCAGGAACCTTTTGAACCACCCAACTCTTCGCACACAACTCGACACACACACACATGCACACGTGGAAGCAGCACAGTTGGAAAGGAAAGTTTTTGATTTGGCTCGCTGTTTGGTCTGTTTGGTCTCCGCTGATGTGGTTCTTCTTGCTTTCTTTCTTTCTTTCTTTCTTTCCTCCATTTTCCATCGCCAAACTCGTCTGCGTCTATTCTGCGGGTTCTATTTTTACGGACAGCGAGCGATTGTCGTTCGCGCGCGTATGTGTGTGTGTGTCGACGGCATTTTGCTGAATCGACGAATAAAGCATGATCTCTACCGTGGATGGATATGTGGCGGGGGAATTTCTCATATTGTGCCCGGGTTCCGGGATCGTCCTTTTTCGTCCGGGATCGATGGTGGTGGTTGTGGTTGCTGTGATGCGCTTTACCTGCGGTACCTCCTTGGCGCAGTAACCTTTGGGGGGTTGCCAGGCCAACAGTCTACAGTCTTCCCTTCCAGTCTCGACCACGAGGGCCTAGTGCGGGGTGCGAATGTGAAGAACAGTTCTTGCAGCCATCGTCGTGTTGGTTGCCGGCAATGGCTTCGACAATATTGCTAACGTTGTCACCCATCGACGTTCGGGTATCGACAGATTCGACCCTGGAGGGTGGGTGGGTCGGCGAGCGCGGTCGAAATGATTTTCGGTAGCTTTTCGTCGAGAAAATGGCAAATGAACGATTCGTGGAATTAAAGGTACGGGCCGCCGGTGCGAAAGGGAAGACGAAGTGAGGCAGGAAACATACATTCTTTGGAACAGAGCTTTCTCTCTCTCTCGCTCTGCCAGGCCAGGAACGGGGAGTGGCATTGGCCCGACCGGAGCAGCAGACCGGAGTGAAATGTCAAAGTCAGTCAAAGGATATACAAATTACCCGGAATTGATATTCACCTGTCACCTGTGTCTTTTGGGCTTCCGATTTTCGGGGAAAAGCATGAAAAGCATTACAGCTACGGTATGTAGCTACAATTTTTTGTCCACGGTTTCCCCTTGCCCTTACCATTCGAAGATGGTAGAAAGATGATTGTGGGGAAGCTGTATTGAAGGGCAATGACATTAAGATAGGGGTTTTTTGCTTTAATATTTAAGAAGATTCCCTTTTGGCTGCAGGTACATTGTTATTTTTTGTCAATATTTGAGTGATAACGAATTGAAAGAACAGAAACATGTTAACAGGAATCAATGCGTGGGATTTTAAGGATAAATTATTGTTGAATTGCTAAAAGATAGTAGCATGTTCGCAAAAAGAAATAAAGGTAGTAGCATGTTTGAGGAATTGCAGCATATGAATAGTTGCTCAAAGCTGCTTCTGCTGTTTGTTCTTTGGGCCATTCGTTCAATTGATTTTGGAATTTAATTTTTTAACTTTTTCTGTCTCTTTGCTTTATATCAATTCCACAATTTATTATACAGTGTTCGTCGTCAGGGTGTTCTAGTTCTATTTTAAAACAAAAATTGGAAAATTCTTAGGGGCTTAAACATACGTAGAACATTTTTAAAGTTGACGAAGAGAGGAAAAATAGAAGAAAATTAAAAAAGAGGAGCACAGCATTATCTGCCAGATAATGTTTGAGCATCCCCAAATCCCGTTTATTAAAGGTGTTGAAACATATGTGGAAACATAGTAAAATTGAGCAAAGCTTTTTTTTGAATTTTTAGAAACACCTGATGCAATTAATCCTATAACTTAAATCAGGATGTCGTGAGGGTAAACAGATTTTTTTTAATCGAAATTCTGCCATTTGTCTCTCTACAAACAGTTTTCATACTACAACCTCGCAAAGTAGCTTTAAGTCCCCTGTTTCGATCGAAAGCATCGAGCATACCGCGAGCACACCACGTTAAAGGTTCTTCAACGGACAACTGCATGCACTACTGCACATACGAAATGGCGTTCCCCGCACGCTACTATCTCTCTCGAAACCGGAAATTATGTTGGTTGGTTGCGAAATTCAACCACAAGCGCACCAAAACACGGCCAAACAAAACGCAAATCCGGTCTGCGTCCGGGGGGAGCAAATTCGATTAAAACTCACGTCCACTACTATGCGTTCCCCCTTAGACACACATACACACACCATTAGGTATGCACATATGTGCACGTAATGGAAGGCAAAAATGGATCGCTTCTAATGCAGCGGAACGACCTCAATCCTTACTTCAATCCACGATCGAGAAGACCGTTCGGTATTGAGACCTGGCGATGGTTAAAGAGTAGCAGCCAGGCAGTCGCCCCCATTCCCCGGATGGCTGGAGCGATTAAATTCATAAACTCCATGAATCAAGTCCCAATCAAGCGCGAAAAAGGCGCCAGACGCGCCACTGACACGATGGCCGAACGGCTGGCGGCTGGTGAGGTCCATATCTTCGGGACTTCAGTCTGCGCGACGCGAAGGTGTCGGTTCTCGGATCGAAACTCTCACCTTTCTCGATGGTCCCGGGACGGTGGGCCTTGGACGATGGGTTCACTTTCCTCACACGCACACACACACACACCATCGAGGAGAAGGACTTTATGGGAGGTGAATATGGGGGATGAAAACATGGCCAACTCCCGGAACTGAGCCACTGGTACGAACCACCTCCCCCTTCGGCCAAACACCCCAAATCCCCATGCAAAACACACACACACAGACACAGACACAGAGACAGTATGGTCCGCGTGGTGCTGGAAATCGGGCGAATCGGAGTTAGAATGAAATTAAAAATTCAAAATAACCTCATAAATCTTGCTTATCTTCATGACCGATCCCTGGAGTGGCCGAACTGGAACGGTTTCACCATAAATATGGCTTTCCCTTGTTTCACACGTTCGCTCCCGCTCTCTCTCTCACTTTCTGTCTCTTTTTCTCGCTCTTTCGGTTGGTAAAGTTTCCTGTACTTTACACCACACTCACCACCACACCTTGTTGCCATCGTCCGCGTGCGCGCATTGTTCGTCGTCTGGTCTTTTGGTTCTGGTCCCTGGCCGGTGGTTCGACCAAGGGAGAGTCTCCATTATGGTCGCCGTTTTTTAGCGTTTCTTCTGCTCAGTTCCGATTGCATGTGTGTGCGAACCGTGGCCGCTACCAGCTCGATTCTTGTGGCGAAAAGTTGAAAGGGAATTTAGGTGCTATGGATTCTTTTACAAAAAAAAAGTATTCTACACTGTCACTGACTCCTCGCCCACCGATAGTACTGCAAGGCGAAGGGAGAGTACTGTAATACCTTTGAAGAAGTCCCTCGCTAAAGACTCACGAATTAAGGATACTGTTTTTTGAGGTGTGGAAAAATGGAATTTCCTTTCCCAAAAAATCCAGTAATGTTTGGCACTCGCTCGCTTTGTTAGTTTATTTGGTTAATGCTCCGGGTGAGTGTTGGTGTGGCCGTAATGTTGCCGAACATGCCTGGCAGGTAAATTCCCAAAAAAAAAAAAACACTAACGCTTCACGCGCCCGGGTGTGAATCTGATTTCTGTCCATCCCGATTGCATTACAGCAAACTTTTCCTTCTGTAAAAGGCCAACCAGTCAGGCCAGCTGGCCAGCAGGCCAGCGAGTGTGGCAAACGAAATTGCAATTGCTGTATGTTCACCATGGGAATGTGCGGAAAGAGGAGGTAAGTTGCGACGGGGACACAAGTTTGCAGCCATTTCTCTCCCGGTTGACACGACACGAAGGGATGCGATTCCTACGAACCCCCTCGGCGTGGTAGCTTTTTCTCGTGTTGTAAAAGGGCGGTTACAGGAGCGTAGTGGAGGAAGGGGACCCTAACATGGCCAGATGATAAGCCTTGGCGACCGCATACAGCATAGCAGCGCCCGGCGCAGCAGCTCAAAGCACCGGAAATTAAAAAATATTCACCGGGCCGGAATGGAAGGAAGTTGGTCAACAGGCGAGTCCTCGGGGCGTCGCTTCGAGGCAGACAGGCAGGCAGGAGACACAAGAGGCGAGCATGCAAGGCGCTCGATCTCGTTGCTGCTGAAGCATAGTTTAATGTAAATTTGGTCCATGTGTCTGTGATGTGATTTGCTGGCACGAGAACGGGCCAACCGGACCCACGGACGGAACACAAAACAGACAATAGGTGGCATTGCGAAGGTGCGAAGGATGCCTACGCCCTCTCCGCCCCCTTGCTGCCCACTAAGACAACCTCCGGGGCATCTGTCAAGTTTTATTAGGCGGGTGGCAAACTTTAAATTACCATTTGGCCCCATTTTGCCCGTTCCTTCGCTCGGTCAGGTCGGTCGGCAGCGTGGCAACCGGAGGAACTGGTTTTGTGATTCACGCTTTAGGCGAGCATTAAAGCGGGTGACGGAAGCAATGACTGGAGGAGAGTGAAACCGTGAATCGAACGAATGGCCGGAGCAGTGGATTAGAATTGCAATGCTGTGTAATGAGTATGTTGGAATGGTGGCTGTGGATTTCACGGGATTGAAATATTAGAATAATTAGCTATAAGGAAGAAGCAATGAATAGGGAACGCGTCTTTGGCTTATGAAAAATGAGTGAAAGATTTCCTAGTAAACCAATGTGCCAATGTTTGATTAATTAATTTTTTTTCTATACAGTAGTAGTTTGTTGAGAAGAAATGTTGTGTCGTTGCAGTAAGGTGTAGTGCAACGGTGATGAGATGTTTTATTACATTATGTAAAATGGCGAATGCGTGCTATGATCGAGGATTTTAAATAGCTAAATACTGCACAATTAGTATCGTTTATTTCGGTGAATTACATTGATTTAACTAACAACTAAGGTTTACTGAATACAAAATAAAACAGAAACGATCTACTGTTCAGCAGTTCACCTATAATAGAGGATTAAACATTGAGCTAATTGAACAAGAACATTGAAATGCACATTTTTGGACTGCTAACAATGAAATAGAAGTAGAAGTACATTATTTATTTAATTCTATCGTTAGTGCTTGTGTACTCCGTAATTATTCTACATTTTTACTTTTGTAGGTCCTCGACTCCTATTCGAATTATGGACTAAACCCTCAAGTGAGACGTTAGTTTTTATTCTTAAAATAAACTCATTTTTCAATTAGATCATGTATCATATTGTTTTTAAAACGCCAGCCACTACTTCACGCTGAGCTTGTCAATCGACCACAACATAACACAGCATTCTTGTAGTTTGAGAGAATTCTTCATGCTAATTTCTACACGACAAAACTTTGCTTCTATTTTACCATTATAAAAATGGATTGGACGATTCCACAAATCACTCATACACACAAATGCAGATAGATAAAATGAAAATAAAAAAAAACAAATAAAAGAAAATGAGCTGCCCGTAATGCAACTATTTGCATCTGCAGCGTTCGGATGCTTGTTTCGATGGCGTTCGGAGATGCTTCGCCAAAGGAACACAATCTCTACCATTTTACGGCTGACGGCGAGCGGCGCATCGCTCTTCAGATAAAACAATCTCTTCACCAGACACACGCGAGATTGTATCACAGTCCCAGTGGCCCAGTTTGTGGTGGAGAAATTTTATAGCTCGTTACGAAGGAAATTTCATTGCACTGAAAAGGGGACGGCAACCCGGAGGGTGTGGGGAAGGGTCGCGGAAAAACAATTTCGTTTCATCGACGCCAGTGGGGCCACCAGGAAGGTCATGGCGTTGGCATCATGGAGTAAACCACACCAGCAGCACCATCAGGGCGAACATAATTGTACGATCAATACCGTCGAAGCAGATAGAGAGAGAGAGAGGAGAATGGATGGAGTTGGTGGAGTGATAGACCGGGGGAAAATTGGCTGTTAAGAAGTGCGAGGCGGGGTCAGCGAGCGAACGCTGATGCTTTCTGCAGGAACTGACGCTTGTTGCGGCACCGTGTTAGTGGCGCACTCGCACTAACAACCGTCGGTTGAGGTAGTGTAACGTGATGATGAGTTAACGACTGGACCATAAAATAGTGCCGAGTAGCCGAAACACAACCGACAGTGCTTTCTCGCTCGCGTTGAAAGAACGAAACTTGTTGAAAATGAGCATTTAGTTAGGTTGTTCAATAATTATCATTCTCCGTTTTTTTCCACATCGCGGGTAAGTTTTCGCCTTAAAACCAAAAAAAGCAACAAAAGAAAAACATAATTATCCAGCCCGCAGCTGCATCAGGAACCAGGAAGTTAATTTGGGAGGGGGGGGACTAGCAACAGGCGTAAATCATCACCAGCAAATCATTTTCGAACCAGCGACGTATCTGCGGCAGATGCTCGAGATTTTGTAATTCCAACAGTACCAACACCATCACCACAAGCAGCAGCAGCAGCAGCAGCAGTAGCGACGCGGAGGCGACAAGATGAAAATTACAGCTCCATTGTTCTATCGCTCTATGCGCTACGTCGTGGTCGACGCGTGTGGTGCTTTTGTTTTAGCTCCAGCAACGCCAGTACCATTAATGACGAGAAAGAGCGAGAGAGAGTATAGAAGAGAATCGAAGGGGAAGAGAGAGAGGAACCAGGACGTGTCATTGTGGCGATGAGTGAGTGTTTCCCAGCTTCATGCTGCGCAATTGCATTGCCATTAAGAATTGGGGTACCATGCGCCTCCATCTCGGCCACCATGCGCCTCCATCTCGGGCACCATGCGTCTCCATGTGTGGCAGTCACACGCTGTTCACACGCTTGCCGTGAATGCACTGAGCGCTTCGCTGCTGCTAGTTAGTGGTGGTGATGGTGGTGGTGGTTGCAAAAGCGTACACAAACCAACAAACAAACGAAGAGGAATGGGAGTGCTAAGGAAGAAGAAGAAGAAGCTGTGTGCTCGGATGGAGTTGATGCATGCATTATATTCTATAGCAAGAACAAAACACACACACACATTTGCACATGCCGGTGAAAAGGAAATGCAGACGGAACTAACGAAACCATATTTCCACCACCAGCGTCGGTATGTGTGTGTGCAAAATTGCACATAGATCTGCAATTAAACAAAACACAACATACTTGCCATAATTTATGACTTTTTATGCTCTCTGGTAATTTGCTGTAATAACGCCCGGAGAGCCTGAGAGTCCGCCGTGAGACCACCACAACCACCGTAAGCTCGTCCCGTTCCACTCGCATCCTTGAAGCATCTACAGCAACATTCATGCACATTTGCGTGGTGCTCGGTTGGTGGAATTAAGGTGGAAGGTGGCAAGGGGGATTGTGATTGCGATGCCGCTTGTCCTTGTTTCAGCGACCCTCGCGTGTGTGTGTGTTTGCTTGTGTTTGTGTGCTTGTGTGGTGAAATCAAGTAAACTGAAGTAGCGGCACCGAAATGGGGAAGGATGAATATGAAGGATGCGTTACGAAGGCCATTAGAAGGAGGAATGGAAAAGACGGTTGACAGGTGGGGTGGAGTGGTCGGCGGTCGGTCGGTCGGGAGCTTTTATGTTCATGTTTAGCTCCAAGGTATCCCACCCCCCCCCCCCCCACTGACGACTTTGTGGGCATGTTCGCAAGCGATGTGGGCATTGCATTTCGGTTTGCTTGTTCACTGCCAGCAACAGCTCAACAACATCCCGACCATGCGATCCTGTGTGTACGTGTGTGTGTGTGTGTGTGTGCATTGCAGATTATCTGTGTAAGTGGCCGCCTTGGCCCGGTGCGAGGGGACGGACGCAAGGTAAACATTTTTTTCTCGTCAGCAAGCTTTCAGGTCTTGTCCCTAACAGCAGACCAAGCAGGGGGATGGGGTGGCCGCAGGGTGCAAACGAGAGTAAAATGAAGTGGTTACTGAGTAGGCCAAGGCTTGGTGCGCGCGCGCTTTGAGCATTCGCCCATTCGGGTAGCGAAGCTACAGTTTTCCGCTAAGTAGTGCAGCAAGTGGGTTGTTTTGTAATCAGCCTCCTGGAAAGCGTTACTCATCTTCACGTGCACGTGGCAATGGAATGGATCGGCTCCTGGGGGGTGGTAGGATTATTAAATTTTCCTTTTGCTCGGTCGGCCAAGAGATGTTTGAAGTGCTCAATGTAGCGCAGCAGGGCTGCCAATGTGTTGTGGAAGGGAAGGTAAATGGGTTGTAGCTTGTTAATGAGAAACTAATGAACACTTGAATGTTGAAACGAATGTTTTGAAAGAAGCACAACTGCCATTTTGCTGGTGCTGCAAAATTAGGTCAAACACGGGAAATTGTAATGCCTCAAAAAAGGGGTTTGCTATGCATTGCAATGTTTATTTATGCATAATCCAGGTCCAGGTTTAATGCTGCAATAATCGCTTATACCATTAGCTCTCCGCGCGAGGGAAACGCGAATAGATTCCACTTAACCCTCTTGGTCTGCTTGTTTTTAAATTAATCGATACCCTTTAAATCATTTAAATGATAATGGGTTTTCTAATCATTTCCATTTTTTTTTGCTTTACATTACACTACGGGTCACCACCACAAATGAGACTCGGAATGCCCCCTCCCTTAATGGACTCATAATGAAAGTACGCGTGAAATGTAATGCAGTTAGTCGGTGGGTGCGAAACCATCGGCGTTCATGCATTCTAAGCCGACACCACTGTGCGGGGACTGCTCCATCCACCACCACCACCACAACCAACCATTCCGTTCCATTTGAATCGCCATTTTTCTCTCGTTATCTTTCGTCGGTGATGAACATTTATGGCACGCACTTGAGTTGATTATCGGAATTAAAGCTAACATCATAATTGACAACGGTGTTCGTTTTATGTTGTTTTTTTTTTTTCATTCCACCGCGTTTCTTTGTATTCGCGTCTCCCCTTCCTCGTGGTGAACGTGGTGGCGATTGCATGTCCGCTTCCTGCCAGCACTAAGGCAGGCTTCCAGGCCAGCCAGCCAGCCAGCCAGCGCAGTAAACGCAAGCGAATGGCAATTTGTGTCATGCACAGTTTAACACTTGTCGGAAACCTGTTTTTCCTCGTTTGTTGCCGATCCGCGGCTCTGGTGCGAGAATTGCTGACACAAAAAAAAAAGAAAGCGACGGGAAATAGGAAAGAGAAACAACGGGAAACACACACAGACACACACACGGTACCCCGACTCACGAGCAGTGGCACGCACTGGATCGCATGTTGGGGTTGTATTGAAATCGTGTAGTGAGAGATTCGTGCCACCAAACAATCAAATTATTTCTAATTTAATTTACCTCTTCTCGCTATCGCATGCTCTCTCCCTGCTGCTGCTGCTGCTGTCAGCGAACTAACCATGTCGGCGTGTAGAACGAAGGTGAAAACACAGACACACACACACCTCCGCCACCAACGACCGCTCGGGCGCTGTTTATGCGAAATGAATGTATTTCATAATTTCCTCTTCCTCCAGCGAGAAGCGTGGTCGTCCGGTGGGAACGGCAATTTGCTTTCAACACTTGAGAAGTGCTTCGTTTCTTTTGAGTGAAATTTTGAGGAAAAATTTTCCGGGAGTGTGCGCCTTTGTGGATCGTACAACACTTTCGTCGATATGTTTTTTTGTGGGTTTTAGTTTTCGAGTGCCGTCTTCAGGACAATGGATGGCTCAATCTGTTCGTTTTCGATGAAGATAATATTTCTGCGAGTTTTGTGTGTTATTTGCAATGGTTTTTTTGTTTGAATTCGGTTTCTCGATGTCGAGGCTTCGTCAGATTGTGATTTTTTTAAAATTTATTTTGTTTCTTCGATTTTTTTGAACATTGCAGCTCGATGAAATTATATGTTTGATTTATTATTGAATTAAAGTCAATTCGAAACTATTTTCCACTCCAAATCGCGAATAAAGAGGAACATTCGTCTAATTCACTTTTGGATTCAAGGACGTTTTTACCTCAAATTCGAGCACTAAGTTCTAGTCAATTGGCATGAAAATTCTGTTTATATTTCAATTATTCTATTTCATTTTCATTTTCTTTTTTTTTAACAATTTGATAGAGTGTTTAGTACAAAATAAACCAACATCTCGACAATACCGAGGCGATACGAATGGTCTTAATGAACACAATTTGGCCTCAAAAGCAATACTAAAAATGTCCTACCTAGTTTTACAACATACAATTACGTGTCAAAGCTAAGATGAATTTAAATGGTTTGATAGCTCATTTCGAGCAGAGGGAGTACTTTCAGAAAGCAGCAGAAGAACAAGAGATAAATTCAACACAACAAACCATGGTTCAGCGAAGGAGCGATGCGATACAAAAGCTTTGTCTAATACATAAAATTAACAAATGACTTGCTGGGCATTTACCAAATGAAAAGCCATCTAATCAAATTAATTGCACCGAAAAAAAGGGTGTTTTGTGTTTTGTGCACCACACAATGGCTTGTTCCGTGCCGGCTTTCATGATCGATTCCGGTGAGCTTACCGGCTCCTCGGGGGGAGGCCCTTTGACGCGGTAATGAGATAAGCTGCTGCTGCTGGTGCTGCTGCTGCGGCTAAGGTAAGGCGGTCCCGCTGGTCCCGCTTACGACGACACTAATCTTGCAGCAAAACAAGCGCTGCGCAAAATAGAATTCCCCACGTTAGCGAAGGGATCGTATCGTAAAAGGCGCTCGACGCTCGAATAATGTATCCTTAAGAGCGAACGAATGGCATCGGCACAAAACGACTGCCGGCCGTCCACCGTCATCACCACCACCACCAGCATTAGCAGCAGTAAGTCCTGGGCCACCGCCCAGCAGCTTGCTTTATCACCCGAATGGCCCCAAAAGTTAAATTGACCATGAAAATGATCCCAGTCCCTCCTCCTCCACCTCAACTGGACGAAATAGCACGATGGATGACAAAAGAAAAAAAGGAAGACGAAGCAAAAAAAAAAAAACTGAAGGAAAAACTTATGGGGAAAAAGGGAAGCGACCAGCGCGATGCCAGAACACACGACAACACACACAGCAGCAGCCAACAGTACAAATTACTGCGCCACCGAGGAGCGGACCAGGCACACCGACACTTTTGCCGACCCCGCGCAGAAGGGGGTGGCACAGGGCCGAGGGGAGGGGGGGGGGGTATACCGGAAGTGGGGATGGACGAGTAATTTAATTGATTCCTTCCCATGCCCGAAAGCTTCAATCTTTCATTTTCGTTCACTTTTCCAGCTCGATACCCTCGATGAATATCGCTCATCTCGTCTCGCAAGGTCCATCCGCCTGTACACGGCACACACACACACACGCACACTGGCACGTGTCACACCGAGTCATGGACCACAACCACGCACACATACACACACACACACACCGTTTGCGTGGATCAGCTCGGCCCCTTGGAGTTGGAGCGTAATTGAACGCCTCATTAATTGTCCAATGATTTCCACGTTATCGTCGCACATCCGTCTATCCCAGGGGGAGGGCTTAAGCGAGGAGTCGAGCATGGCTTCTAGGTCAGTCGCTTACCTTTCGGGCGCTTCGAGAAGGGACGACGCGTCGGTTGAACGCGCTTTTCGCTTGACGGTTGGACAGCGCCGTACAATGATTCGCACGAATCATCAACAACGTTCGCTCGTTCGCTCGTCCGCTCTGCTCGGTGTGATCCAGTGCGGCACACGCACGTGTATGTGTGCGAAGCTCCTTTCGAATTAGTGCGCCATGGCCTGGCCTGGCTTCCCGTTCTTCTTCTTCATCGCTGGTCTGTTGGTTGGTTGGTGGATTGGTGATGAGATCTTTATTTAATTTTCCCAAGCACCGGCCCCTGCCCTGAGCACGTTGATTAATAAGCTGTAATCTCCAGTGACCAGTGGCAGGCAACGCGTGACGTGTGAGCGTGTGTCCTGCGTCGTCGAAACGTTACTACCTGGTGTCTGGTGGTTCTCTCGAGCAACCGACCGACGGAGCGATGGTTTGATAGAAATCGAGCATAAACCAATGAACCTGAAGGGAACGAAATGAAGTGTAGCGGATGAGCGGAGTAGTGGTCCCTCATCGTCACTGGCAGCCGGTGCAAATGCCTAAACGCAGTCCCCCATAGCCCCATGGTGTGTCAGCTATGCGTGTCACGTTCCGAATGGGTTATTAGAGCGATTGAACATTTGGCACTTGGGCGAACTTTGCGCTTCAAGTTTCACCTTTTGTGGGTGCTGGCTTTGGCTTCCTCTCGAGCACACACACATACACACACGTGCGCACGCTTAAATTACCACCATTACACGCGGTGCACGCGAACTTTGGCCACAACTCTTACTGCAAACAGCCGATGCGGATTTTGATTCCGATTCGGGATTCCGGATTCCGGATTTTCGGGAAAGAATCTTTTCTCGGTCCCTTTGCCTGGTGCCAAGGTAAACTTTGGGCCCGCATTTTCATACAGCGCAAGTACCCCTCCCGTTCCCGATTTCGCTTCGCATTCGATTCCTTTCCTTTCCTCTTTTTTGCTTTATCAACTTCCGGCCAGCCGTCGCCGGTAATGGGACCTGGTCACGCACATGCATTCCCAGCCCCTTGAGCGTTACTTGGAAGCGCAACGGCTGCGCTCTGCAATGGCGAAGAACGAACGGCTAACACAAGGCTGCTTCAAGCTTCGACCGGTGCTGGTGATGATGATGATGATGATGGTGGCGTTAGGATAGGATTTAGCGTGGCGCACCGTGGAGGCGTGGGATTGAGCAGCAGTAAGTTGATTTTTCGTTCGCTTTAGCGCCCAACACCTGAGCTTCTGAGCAGGGCAAAGCAGCGATCGATTCGGGTTTGGAATTTAGGTTTTATGCGGTAGCCATCGGCATCGGCTTTTGCTTGGCAGCGGAGCCAAAATGTGCCCCCGGGAGTCAGGACCGCATGGAAAGGCATGTTTGTTTTATACACTTGCGCGCATACGGGATGCATCGTTTCGGTTTTTTGCAGAAAGGAGAGTTTGTACTTCGAGGGACTAAGGAAGGGCTAAATGAAGGTAAAGTACTGTTTGCATTATGTAGAGGCATTGCAAAAAGGGGACCCCGGCTGTTAAGGAGAAGTTTTGAGATCACTTTAGAAGAGAGAGAGAGAGAGAGAGAGAGAGAATGAAATGGTCATTATCTGGAACATTTTTTACACCGGCTAGTGGCATCTCCAATTTGATCAAGTCTTATCTTAAAAACAGTTATACTTAAGTAAATATGATTTACAATGGAGGTGCGAATGGTCCAGCGAATTCATGCTACCAAAGAGGCACATTTTGTTTTGCGAAATTCGGCGGATGATTGGGATTTTTTGCTTCAGTTGTCGGAATTTGACAAAGTTTTGTCAAGGTTTTGGAGAAAATGTATTTAAAAACACAGCCATAGCTTCAATTGACGAAGAGCAACGGTGAAGAAAATAATGTTTTATAATGCAAATAGTGACGCATTTGTTACGAGAAGAAGCATAATAGCTAAAAAATATAATAATGTTTTTAAGAGAAAGAAAGTTCACAGGTCTTATTCTGGGAATGATTTATGAACTTTCCATTTTTGAGAGCGTTTAGAATGTTGTTTGCAAATTGGCTTGGTGTTAAACATCAGAATCATGCATGACAATTAGAAAAAGGTAACATTTTTAAAATACTTCAGCAATATTCTCACATTTTTAAAATAGCCATTGTTTCGGAGGTATGTTGGGACCTAAGCGTTTTGAGAAAACCTTATGAAAAGCTTAGAAGTGAGCTGAGTTATGTACAACAATGTACGCTTTCAACCGCAGTATGTGTGATAGTTATGTTTCGATTTATCTCAAAGTATGTCAACATATTGTTGAAAGTTTCACTATTCCAGGAAAAAAAATAACAAACTGCATAAAACACAGGCTTAATGTGTGAGTAGATGCTTCACTAATACCTCTGAGCAGTATCTTAATAACGATAATTGTATCTTATTTTCCCATGGGATTAAAATGTTTTAGAAACTATGTTTTAGGAATTTTAAAGCCCTTAGATATGAGGTATTCAATCGTATCTTGGATTTTTCTCAGCAAATAGGTAAATAGTCAGTAAACAGTGAACGAAACTAGCAAAGAAAGGGAAAAAAGGTTACATCGTTTAGCGTGGTTGCCTCGAAAAAGAACCACATTCTGTCTTTTATGGCAGCGCATCGCTGTGATTAGAACTGCATCTCGGTTAAGCATATTTGACTAAAAGCTACCCCACACCTTTGATCAATCATCGCGCAAAGTCTCGCGACGGTTCTAGTGCAAGCGTAGCACAACAATCATCGCGCCAGAACAAATTACATTCCACCTCGCCCGGTCCAGCTCGAATGTAATTACGGGCTGTAAAAACCGCAACCTTTTACGCGCCAATGATGGTGGCGGCGGCCCAGGAGGAAGGAGTCCGGGCCGGGCCGGGTCAGCGAAGCCAAAGTTTATTAATTTCAGTCGCGCCATCGCCCGTTTTACGAGCCAATATAATAAGGTGGTTTTTTCGCTCACCCATCCAAGTCGCCCGGGAGCGATGATGCGCTGCGCGATGTGCCAATGTTGCGACAGGGACAAAGGGGCAGGGCAGCGCAGGGCAGTGGCAGAAAGAAAGGCTCATCAATTTCATGGTTCATTGGGTACGAGTGAAGGCACAATCGGAGTATCACGCGATTGGGTGTCGCCCTCGGGCACGAGCTGACGAAAAGCACTTCGAGAAGCACTTCGACTTCGAAGCCCGCCAGCCCAAGTAATGATTTGTCCTTCCAGCACCCCTGGACCGAGTGGATGAGGAAGAAGCTTCTACGCACCGTCTTCTAGCGGTGAGAGTGATTGATTAGTTGAGCTGCCTGGTTGATCCGCGCGATGATGACGGTCCTTGGCTTTGCCCTTGATGGTGGGTCCCGGCTTTTCGTGGAGCGATGATTTACGAAGGATTAAATTTCGCCCGAAAAAACAGATGCTCCCTTTGGCCGGTAGAGAAAATCAATCGATTTCATTAATTAAATATTGCCAGACGATGTACCTTTTGCTGTCGCTGATGTTGTTGCTGTTGCTGCTGCTGCTGATGATGATGATGTTCGCTCACTAGCCGCTGATGGTTGCAAGGAAGACGCCACCGAATGGACACCTTGAATTGCGGGCCGGGGGTTTATGAAGTCTATTCGTGTTTATGGCGATGGAAAATATGAAGGGCGGCAGCGTCGTCTTTATTGATCAGACCGGTGACAGCTTGACATCATCGACCACAACGCGAAGGCGTTGGTCCGCTGCTGTAGACAACCCAGCTGGTGCTTGCGCATTTTAAGCAGATCTAATCATGACGACAAGAGGAGACGAGGAAGAAAGAAACGAACGACAGACGATCGTTGTCGGTCAGTTTTATCCAATTTTGTGCGGTGCGTTATGATGCATTACTCTCGTCATTTGCTCTACGTCCCCGGAACGGGAGCAGCAGCAGCAGCAGCAACAGTAGGGTAAGGGTGGCCATACCTACGATGCTGTTTATTGATCGTAAAACGGACGACGGGCAAATCGTCGTGTGGTGAAGCCAGTGGAACTACTAGATTTTTTTCTCGGTTCGAATGATAGCGAGAAGCAAATAGAAAGCAGCAGATGAAAGATGTCAACTAATCAAAAACTTGCAACACTGCGCGCTACGCTCCAGTCGATAAAAGGAATCTCATCTCATCGCCTGGAAGAAAGCTGATCAGATGACGGTCTTGTTGATGGTGATGATGATGATGATGCGTGAAGGGAGGGGATCGAAATTCATTTGACTAACCGGAACGTTGCTTATGAACGTCTGATTTGTCCGAAAAGGATAGCAAAATGGTTTCCACCATTCAACCGTGGGGTCTACGGTGTCTATTTCGAAAGGAAAATCATCTAGAGTCGAAGCTTGCAGTTTTTTTCCCCGGAATATCAATCCCCCTCTCCCCGGAATCAATGTGCTGTGCTGTAACGTATGGTTGCTGATGATGTTGGCAGAATTTCCGCGAAGGAAATCAATCCAAGCTGTATGCAATTTGTGCGATTTGGGATTTGGTTGGAGCGATGTTCTGCAAAACACTAAATCGGGTGCGATATACCTATCTCCGGGGGTGTTATACAGCCCAAGTAGTGGAGGCAGTTTCAGTGAAACTGTTATACAGTACCGGAAAACGGAAGAGCAACCGTTGATCGTTTGGTAGATTTTGAAGACATTTTTGAAGGGCGCTTTTAGCGGGAAAGAAGATTATGTTTCATCAATTTTGTTGTCAATCCCAAGGGATCTTATCGTTTAGCATTAACCTCGATGGAAAACATCGCTCGACGCTAACATCATACGGTGTATTTCAAAGGAAGGTAACCGTTTCCTTCCTAGAAGTTATTAGGGCTAAGGATATTAGCAAGAGTCCGTTTGTTCTTCATATGTTTTATGCTCTATGGGATCTATCGACAATGTATTCCAGGTACATTGACTTTTCGTTTTGTACGAAGTACGAAACGGGGAACTATTTTGCAGAAAATCTGCTAAAAATCCCGCTCCAGTCGAATGCTAAATTCTCGTCAAGAGCTTCTTCCACAGAAAAAAAATAGAAATTAGCAGAAGGTTTCGTTTGTAGCATTGCTCGCTGTCGATCGAGCTATTTAATCAACACAACCAGCACGACGTCCAGCTTCGAAAAATGCGACCAAATCGAATGTCTACGTTTTCAGTGACGTTGACGTTGTCTCCGCTGTTTTGTCCACATCCGCCAACGATCCCGGCCACAATCCGAATGAAGCGCCTACTACGATTTACAACGCGGGTACAGTAACGCGGTTGCTGCTGATGACGACAATGATGATGATGATGATGATGGTGGATGCTGGGCCCCCGGAAAAAACAGGGTCCCGTTCCGTTTGGCGAGTGACACCGAGCCAAAAGTAAAAGAAAAAAAAAAAGGGTGGAAATCCACCCGATGTGTGGGAGGGCGCGAAGGTGACCGGGGGTGATGATGGTGTCTTCGCTTTCGGCCGCGCGCTACGATGCTGATGATGATGCTGCTGCTGCTGCTGCTGCTGATGGTGGCCGATGGTGAGAACGATGCCCCCGAAAATGATTGCCGAGGAATGCCGAGCTGTTCTCTCTCTCTCTCTCTCTCACTATGTGTAGCAGCTCACTCACTCGCTCTCATTCTCACTTCCCAATGCTCATTGGCACAGTTGGAGTTACACGAGTGGCCCAGTGGCATTCCTTTACACACATTGCGCTTACATGACGGCCCGTACCTCGCCGGTCCCAGCTCGTTGGTTCGGTCCCGGCGGAAAGATTCGTCAAATGCGCTCGTGAACGCGATGCTGCGGGAGCCCACCCTGGGCCAGCCAGCTGTGTTAGTATTGGTATTAGTATGAGTGAGTGAGTGGTGGATCCTTTCGTTCGTTCGTTCGTGCAAAATCAATCACTCGACATTAGAGTGTATAGCTCACACCGGAAAGCAGAGGAACTCACCAACACACGCACGCTGACGTGCGCACCGAACGCTCACGGTGAGTGGCGTTCCGTTTTCCCCTCCATTTTCCCGGTGAGTGAAGTAAGAAATGAACAGCATTTCGGAGTGCGCCCGGAGACGGGAATGAACGCGCGTTTTCACTCGCATCGTCCTTCGTCCTTCGCTTCGTTCACCCTCGCTTCGGGATCACTATACCTCCCGGGAGCGTGTTCCGGAGTATCCGGAGCGCACACACAGACACGTTGACGCGCACACGAGCGATTCACGATTCACGGAATATTCGGAGCTCGCAACAAACCGAACCGAAGCGAAGACCGACGAGCGAGTCCAGGCAGTGTGTCCACCGTTCCATCCGCCCCTCCTTTTCTACCACCCTCTCGCTGGACGCTGCCTGATTTGCTCTAAATTGCGCTTGGGCGCTGCTTAGTCCCGGTTCGCCTGGCGTCCGGGCATCAAGGCGCTTGGTGCTTGTGATGGTGGCTTCTTCGGTGGCCCCGGGCTCGCACTTCACTCGGGCTCGGGCTGCTGCTACCGCTCGTAGTAGCCAGCGGGACGCCACCGTCAACAGAGCTCCAACTCCGAGGGCCGAGGGTCGCGTGTACTAGTGTGTGTCTCGTGTGTCTCGTGTTCGTGTTCGGGGTGTGAAGCTCGGGAAAAATCCGAGGATCCGTACTCGTGGCATCCGGGAAGCAAAAGGTGGTCACACACACATACACACACACATACACACGCACGGAGACTGAGCAGCAGCAGCAGCAGCAACGATCCACAGGAGGTGTGGTCGTGATGCGAAATTTTTCCAGCAACCAGTCACGAGCGGCTGTTCGGTGCGTGCATTTCGGTCCGTGCAAAAGAAAGAAGGTCCCTCGCCGTTTTGTCGCTCGCTCGTACGCTCCGGTGTCCGTCCTCGAGATCCGCGATCCTCGTTCATTTCCGCTTTGCGTTGTGCGTCCGTATCCGGTGGGCCCTTTTTTTGACAGCGAGTTTGACATTAACGATCGCGAAACGGTGATTCTAGTGTGTGCAGTGTGTGTAACGGTGTGTCTGTTTAAGGCTGGCAACGTCTGGAACCAGGCGTTCGAGGACTCGTCGCCGGAAAAGGAGTCGTGGACGCGAGACGAGCGTCTCGAAGAAACTGGAAGCTGTGCCAAAGGAGCGGCCACCGTGGCCGGTGGCTTGGGCAGAAAAGGGGGCCAATGGCACCACCTTCCTAGCGGCCCATAAAAACACCTACCACCACCACCACCAGCACCCATCCATCGAGATGTTATTTCTGGCCAGCAGACGACGGTGCGAAACATGAAACGAAATGCTAATTTTAGACGCGAAATCACGGTTCGACCAGCAGCAGCAGCAAATCGGCACCGATTTTGGCGGAATTGGTCCGACAGCGGGATGCTATTTTTAAGCCAAAAGGAATGGCCAACCACCACCAGCATCACCCCTCCCCGTAGACGCAATCAGAGGCGAGGCGAATGGCCTTCTCACCTGACACGATGATTCCGTTGATCGTTTCAGTCGGGGATAGCAGAGGAGAGAGAGATAGCGAGGAGCTGAGGCCAGGAAGCGGAGACAGTGACAGTGAAACCGACGACCGACCGACCGACCGATGGCCAGTTGCGGTTGCGGGATGGAAAATTAATAATAGCCACCACTTAAGCCGCCGAGAGCGCGTTGCGTTGCGCCGTAAGCGCGGCTGGAAAATCGCGCGGAGCGACGGAGAGGAGTGGAGAGGCGCGCGGTTAACGCGAACGCGCGCGCGTGCTCGCTATTTCGGTCGCCGAAGGGCGCGCCGCTTTTGGATCGGAGATTGGATCGAAGGCATGAGTCAGGTGACTGCGTCACAGGTGACCTCATCGGTATACTCGGCATCGGCAACTCGCAACAGGGTCACACGATAACCGCATTCCGGACGGCCAATGCGGGGGGAGGGTTGATTTTTCCGGTGGGTGAAACCACCCCCCTCCCTTGTATCCAGTCAGCGCAGGTCAGCAGTGAGCAGCAGCAGCAGCAGCAACAGCAACAGCATCAGAGTTATGTGTTATGCGAACCGATCCGGATGGAATTCCATAAACGGCAAATCCGTGCTCAATCTCTAGTCCGCTGCCAGTGATAGGTGAAGGGCATGGTCGTGAGGTGCGCGTGAGGTTAGTGACGTAAAGTGGGACAAACTGGTGTGACGTCAGATGCGCGAGATTTGTGTGTTGAAGGCAGCAAACAGCAATAGCAAGCCTTGAACGGTAAGCATTCAGCATTGAAAGTTTCGAAGAATTTTCCAGCTTTCGGCAGCCCCTTTTTTTTTGGCAACAAACTTCGCTTTAATTTTAACTAGCAGAGCATTCCAATTTGAGGAAGAGTTTTTCAATTAAATCGATTACTTTTGCAAACCTTTTGCTATTGAATCGAAAGCATTGTTAGAAGTACTTCTCGCTTCTTTTCGACAACTTATTTTATGCACCAAAAGCAAAAAAGACAACCATTACCTCGCTATTTGTACACGGAGGCCTCTGTTCTCATGGTGGTGTTGTTGGTGCCTGCTACTGACTGAGGTGCGAATCACACGCACGAATAAACACCGAACACACCGAAGTGCATCGCCTCGGAAGCTAATACAGCTCCCGGGAGGAAAGCTTAGGTGCAAAGCCGCGGAATGAAATCGGGCTTTTTTTTCTTCCTTTCTGAGCATTTGCAACATGCACGCGGGACCAGTGGCACGGGAACCGAAACCGGGCACACCTGGATAGCGAATTTTACGGTTCACGGCTGCCCAAAAGCCACGATCAATTAGAGGCCATCGCTTCGCTGGCGTTCGCTGATGCTTTCTGACAGTGGCTGGCTGGTTGGCTGGCTGTGTCATGTCATTGCAACATATTGCAGACGCAAAAGACGCGCCCCAAAAGTGTGGTTGCCAGAGACTCTTTCGGAAGTAAAAAAAACAGCGTAATACCGGACCAACCAACACACCGGGCTGCGTCCTCAGGCCAGCCCCCGGGACTTTTCAATCGAACGTCACAAAAGCCGCATTGTGTGTACATGGTTACTGTCTGGCTGTTCGGCTTCGTGGCCCTTTGTTGGTGGTTGGTTGTGGCGCCGGTGGTGCGCTTCGATAATGTTTCGCTAAAGTGTGACCCATTTGCACCGGTGACCAGCGTACACCAAACCGCCAATCATTCATCTCGTTTCCATCTCGCGTGCCAGCAGCAGCAGCAGCGGAACGTCACTGACGAACGGTTGTAACGTGTTCCTTTTCACGGGCTACCGGGCGCCTCCATCGCTCGTCACGATCTGGAAGCGGAACGTTCGTTGCTGCTGCCCTTGGTCCGTGGTGTGGTTTTGTAACCGTTTTGTTGCGTTGTTCTGAGCTGACGAACCAGGCTACCACCGTGCAACACTTGTGGTTCCAACGGGCGTCAACGTTAACGGTAGCATCGGTCACCAGCATGAGCGACAACCGGTGGACAAGCGCAGCGCAAGATGAAACCCGGGGTGTACCATTTATTATTGACGAAGAAAAATAGGCTTTTACGCAGACATTCGCTGCTTCCGTTCGTTCCGGGGGGGTTGTACGTGTCCGTGGTTGCTGCTGGAATGTTACGCGAACGAGAACGAATGTTCTTCTCGGTGATCGTGAGGGAAAATGTGGCCACTTTCGGTTGGTTTTTCGTGTATTATTTTTTCTTTATCTTCATTATGCTACTTGCATTGAGAAGAAAAATGCCTTTTAAACAGCAGTTTTATACGAAAAGAAAACCGTTAAAGTGACGTTCATAAACACTCGCTGTTGGTGTGAGCAGCAGCGTTCCTGAGAAACCCAGCATTTAATTTGATTTCCTTGGAAAATCCTTCCGAGCGTTTCCCTTGCGTTGAGCAACAAAACTTAAATCTGTCCATCACTGAGTGTGTGTGCTTCTGTGTGTGTGTCTCCGAACCTTTGCACAGTGAGTGGACCGTTTCGTCAACTTTACCGCGTGCTCCACCGTGTGACCGGCTTTCATCAACCCCGCCTGTCGCTTCTCCGCCATTTACGGTGCCCGGAAGCATCGTCGACGTCGTCGTCGTCGTTGCTGTTATTGTCCGCGTTGTGGCGTTGGGCGCTGGGCGGTGGCAAATGTGAGCGTAATGGAATATGATCTGGGCAATTTGTTACACCCAGGGACGAGGATAAACAATTGATTATTTATGATGGTCTCTCGCCCGCCTGTTCGGAGGGGGGGCCGCCGCTTTGCCAGAATGCCTATGGTTATGGTTGCCTGCCAGTCTGCCTGTTTGCCTGTCTTGTCGCCGAGCGTGATGTGGGTCGCGTTGTCAGGCCAGTTATCTCGTTTCTTCCCTTTTTTTTCTTTTGCTCCGAGGCGTCACGTTTACGAGTTTATTCACTACGCGAGGCGTTCGTGCGATGGTCATAGTATCATATGCTGGATGGTCTTTTGTTGGTCTTTTGTGTTCGCTCGGGGATGGATCATCTTGAAGCATCATCATGGTCCATGTGGAGTTGTTTGTGGTGATACGAGCGGCGAGCACAAGTAAAAAGTGTCCCGATAAGAAGAAGCGAGTATCCGTTTCGGTTGCGTCAGTTGCTGGTGGGTTCCGATCTTTCGCTTTATGATTCCGATGAGGCACTTCATATGTATCATGGATCTAGCCGGTAAATTAGATGAATATCCAATATCCAGAAGGAGAACGATTTCAACGACAAGTAGAGATGGAGCTAGGGATCGATCGAAAGAAGGAAAAAGAGAGATAGGGATCGATTGAGACCTGCTTCTGAAGATGGTCCTTAACGTGGGTGATCCTTAACATGAGGAAGAAATATTATTTTCATAAGAATTTAATAATACTTCAAGCAATTTTGAAGGTTAAATAATACATTTTTGTTCTCTAATTTGGTGGAGAGATATCTTATTTATTTAAATGTAACCTCGAGTCCGGCATTCATGACATTTCCAGAGGTTACTTTGATTTTATTTTCAACATCAAATTGATCTGTATTAGACAAACTGAGCAACCACATGCATATTTTAGAAGCAAGACGTTATAAAGATTCTTTCGAAAAAATAATACCCTACGCTTCACGCAACATTTTCGAAAAGAAATTTTCCACAAACGAAATGAACCTATTACTTCTCTTCTTACTTATTTGTGTGCTTCAACCCTTTTGTGCACAATAAAAAAAAACCTTGCCTTTCTCCCGGAGAGAACCCTGCCCCATTAGGGACATTCGGTTCGACCCTTTTCTCCAAAACATTGCACATTCTATTCGCCTGGCGCCCATCTTCAATCATCAATTTCGCCGAGGCACCGAGGCGCTTGCACAAAGCTTCGTGAGGGTGGCTGTCAAATTCTTAACAAATTTATGTACTCCCACTGTCCACGCGCAGACACGCAGAACGAACACAGAGACACACCAGACGAGAGTGCCACGGAATAGAAAAATGACAAAAAAAGATGCGAAAAAAAGGTCCGTGGGGCCCTGATTTGGAATCCTCCCCCCGCATTGGGGTTGAGGTGGTCCATCCCTTTGCCAAGGGTGAGATGGGCACACATGTGAGGTGGGTGCGCTGACCCATCACCAATCCAGGGCACCGGAACGGAATTCATTTATTTTCTTCGGGCAATAATTTTAATGGACAGCAGACTGCCTACGCCAACGCCTACTAAGACCTCGATGGAGGCTTCTTTGGATGGACGCACAGTGTGTGGTCAGTGAGTTGTTTGCTGTCGATGCCCCCTCCTGGAGCTGGATGTGGAGGATGGCACCAATTTCTCATCTTTTCCTTCACTGTCCGGTCGGTCCGGTCGGGTCGGGTTGGGATTGCGGAAGATGATTGTGTTGTTGGAGTTCGAAATGAAAAATGACGTTCACCGCAACCGGAGACCGGAAGAAAACGAGAAACATTCGATTCGGTTGTGCGAGATCGAACAAATCCGAGCCAGTGTCCGAAAGGGACAATGCCGGTTCGGGCATTGGGTACATCGGATCGGATGTGAAATCGTATCCTTCCGAGAGTTGACTTGAGAAGTGGTAAACTGGAGCCGGAGATTGATTTATTGAGAAAACGGAACGCTTTATCATAATGTTTTGATTGTTTTGTTTAGCGCCAGATGCTGCGCCTTCGCTCCGTAATGCTAATCGTGAAGGTTGTTTGGTTGGAGGAAATGTTTCGAGGAAACTAGCGCAGTGCCGAGCTGCTGTAGAAGTTTAGACGCTTAGGTCTTGCGGGATGATTTACGTTTTGCATTGCGCAATGCTATATTTCCGGCCGGGGGGGGATTGAAATCTTCTTAAGCTCCGCTATCCGCCGTGTTTCTGGCGTTGAAACCGAGGAGCGAATTGTGGTATTGATTCATCGGTGACCATCGGCACCGCGGTACCAGTGGAAAGCCGTTGATTTATTGGTTCAATTGCGAAGAAAAGCGGCATCATTAATCACCTGGAGGAGGCTCAATTAATCAACGGAAAACGTTCAAGCCGCGTGGCTCGATGCGTCCCTTTTTGAGAAGTTGAAGTTGAACGAACGGATATCGCACGCGCTGGCAGCAGCAGAACCAGTAGTAGAATCCCGGAATGGTTGGGTTTGTACTTTGGGAAAAGATAAATAGTAATTAAAAAAAAGATGAAATTAACTTCAAAAGAGGTCAACGAAAAGGAAAAGGGTCAATTGCACCGTTTCCGGGCCGTATCGGCAATCGCGGCCATCTGCGCAACATCATCTGTTCTCCGCGAAATGAACCCGATAGTGACACCAGCTCATTATGCGGATGGTTATCAACAGAGCAACGGGATCCCCCAAAAAGGGGGTTTTTCCCGTCCCTTCGAAAACCATCCATTATCCTTGCGCGCCGGGATTTGCTCGGCGTGACGTAGCGTGGCAATCGTACCACCACAAACAACCCTTCAATGGCCACCAGGGTCTAAGTAATGGTGATGGTGTCACTTCGTTTCGTTTCGTCCCGTTATGAATATTTAAGGAATCGTAGCAAGTACCATTGAGTGGGCGCAAAATATGATTCCTTGTCGAGTCTCTTGTCCGAGTAAGGGAACAATAAGGTTCTGAGGATCGTCGAATGAAGACATTCAGTGTACGGTGCCTGTGACTGTGTCTGTGTTTGTGTGTTTGTGAGAAAAAGAAACAGACATTTCAGGGATAAGGAAAGAAGGAGAAAATGTTTTTTTTTCTTTTGCGCTCGAAGCATTGTTTGATGCCCTCGATGCTGCCTTCTCCTCTTCCGTTAATGCCTCCCCATTCGTGGCAAGGTAAGACAGTCCTTGGGCCTACTCTTAGGGTGGTCCTTTTTTCAACACAAAAGAAAAACAAAATGGCGCACCGCACGAGATGTAATGTAGCTGAGGGGTAGGGTGAGGGGTTGCTGCACCCTCGAAAGACACCATGGATGTGTCACGCCGCTTCGCAAATGGCGCTTCCTGTTTTCATCCTGTGTGAACAACCGGGAAACGGAAGCGAATCATTTGTCCGGCAACAGCAACCGGCCTGGCCGTGTGGCCTCTCTCTCTCTTATCCTTTGGACGTCGGATACACAAATCTCGGCATGGCATCCCCAGGTTGAGGATCACCGCAGATAGCACCCACCAGCAGCCGTCACCAGGCAAGTGTTTCTTGCCCCGTGGCGTTCTTGTTGTGTGCCTGGAAAGTTGGTCCCTTGGAGAGGCAACAACAAGAGCAACAGCAACAGCAAAAAAAAAAGGTGAAATTCTGGGATCGGGACACAAGATAGGCGCTTTGTGTTTGGGTCGAGGTCCTTTTCCTTTTTTTTCTCTTCAGGATCTACCGACCCCTCTCTGGCGTTGAATACAGCCGTTGGTTGCTGTTAATTACGGATCTACCGGTCGGTCCTTCCACCCCGAGGGTGGACTAATGAAACGATGATGCCTTTGTGTGTGTGTGGGGTGCTCCTGATCCGACCCCGGAGGTCGTGGTAGGAGATTTTGTACGACAAGAAAGTTGGAAAAATGACACAAAGGAGATGAACTTAATTCGAAAGTCACTTGACAAGAAAATGCTCCGAAAAACGGAGGAGCTTGATGGGGATGGTTTTTTTTACACCCTGTCTCTCTGGCTGGACGGGGACGTGGTGGAAGTAAGGAGTTTTTAAAAACACCTTTCCACCATACCCGTGGCCACACATCAACGTGTGGCACAGCACAGGCACAGTCCATTTGGAAATCGTTCAACGTTAATTGCTTTGTAAGGAATAGGTAGTAGTGTCCAGGGTGCGTTTTTTTTCCTCCCTTTTGTCCCAGCTCCAAATGTGGAAGAGCAATTTAATGCTAGCTTTCATCTACCCTTGGGAGCGACGGTGGCTTTGTGGTTCCATTTTTTTTTTGTTTTTTTTTTAGGTTTCGTTCCCAACGTTCCCAAACGCCATATCTCTGGGACGTTCGGATGTTGCACGAGTTGCACCTTCGCAAAACGCCAACCGCCAACGCGTTCATTAGTGAGGATAAAGTTTGCAGAGTTTTTTTGTAAAGGGATGGCTAGGTAGTGTTGTAACACGTGTGGCAATAGTTCGTACTCTGCTCTTTGGCACCTGCTCTAGTCTCTCTCTCTCTTTTTCTCTGGGGCTGCCTTTTCAGGACTAGTTCGTTAGTGAAACCGGGAGTGCTCCAGTGTTCACCTGGTGATGGTACCTTAATGAAGTTTCGCGTTTTTTTTGTAGCCTCGATGTTGCGCTACGGCAACCAGCAGCAGCAGCATGATCATCATGGAGTCGTTGATTGTAATCCTCCAGCGAATCAAAGGTGGAACGAGAAAATCAACGGAAAGAGAACACACACACACATGCAGCGAAGGATGTTTATGGATTATGATTACATCATCCATTCGGTGTAGAATACATGATAGGCATCAGCATCCAGGGGGGCTGCATTTGCTGATGTTGCTTTGATTGAGCCTGGTGTCTGGCCTGGCAGATTACTCTTTTAATTTTCATTTCGCCCGAGTGGTATCGCCCTTGGTGACGCGGCCTGGTAGGCGGCGCCCGGTTGGTTGGTTGCTGATACCCGAATCTAGTAACCCGAAAGGCGAACGTGTTTTAAGCGAACGAGCCTCACGCGTCTCTTGGTGTCACGAAGCAGGGACAAAGTGAGACAGAAAGAGAGTGAGGGACGAGGCGGTTAAATGGTTGGGCCTCGAGCGCATACCAACGCCGGAATGGTATGGTCCCGGTATGCTCTCCTGCCCCTCCCCTTAAAATGCCACCACGCTTGCCTTTTTCGCTTTAATATTTCCAGCACATTTTCTCTTCCAGCGTCGACAACGTTCCGGGCCCGGCCTCTAAACGGCTTGTGGCCCACGGCGGTGGGAAATGTATTTTTCATTCTTGATGGTTGTTGGATAGCACACACACACTCACTGGTATACAGGGCTCATCAGTGGTGTAAATGCGCGAGCAACACTCGCCAGCACGCCAGATCCAAGGATGGAACCAGCCAGCCAGCCACCGGAGCGGCCGGAGCTCCCTGGGGCAGTTAACAATTAAGGGAAACGGTTTTTCCGGAACCCGGGTTTTCCCCGGGAGCGGTACGAGCAGTGGAGGAGGGTGGCGGAATGAATGTACGGCCGTCCCCGGTTTGCGCTCGCCAGGTGGAATCTCGACGCGATAAAAAAGGAGAAATGTTTATGATGCCTCGGCACACAAGAGCATACCCCGAACGCCAGCAGGGGGTTGGGGACCACTTTTTCCTCCCAACCGCCTTTTTTGCTGGACGCGTTTTCCATCTTTCATCCCAAACGGGATGCCAGGGCCTGGTTCCCGCTGGAGGTCTCGTCCTTCAAGCTGCGGAGGACTTTTTAGGACGAGGAATATCCTGTTTTTTTTCTGCTTTCTCGCGATGCCACTCGAGCTGGTTGTGTAGCCCTCATTGCCAAGAGTGTTTCGAGCGAACCCCGGGGAACTGGACCCCCCCCCCCCCAAATGTATGTGGACGGCTGCACAGTGAGATGGTGATCTGCGATCTCACCTCAGCTACCAGTTTACCGGCTACTTCGTTCCAGGGGAATGTTGGCCCAAGCGTAGCGGACTGTTACCTTTCTCGGCTCATGCCTCCGGGGGGCCGGTCGGTGGCTTAGATGCTGGTCACAGATGCAGAGGTTAGAGAGTAAAGGAGAGGGGGCAAAGGGCGGTACAGCGTGGCAGAATATTTTCCGATTCCCTGGGGCAACGTTTAAAATTAAAGTTTGAGCAAAGGGCAGAGGGCGCAGCAGTTGGGCTGTTGCGTTAAAGAGCGAGATAAAATTTAATTTGTTGCGATAAGTCGTCGACCGCGTCGCTAGTGAGTAAGAGGGTGAAATGCACGGGGAAAACGGAACGGTAAGGGTACACGCGAGATGTGACCCAGATTTCTTCGGTTGGTGGAAATTGAACCAGCTTCCGGTGAGATGCCAGTCGAGTGATCTCGTGAAGGGCTTCCAGGTGCACCATTATGTAATTGAGCCATCAGACCGGTGGAGGAATTGTTGGTTAGCATGTTTAGTGCAAGATTTCGTTCTTTTAAAAGCGCTGTGAAAGAAATGAAATTTATTTTAAATAACTGTAGCTTGCATCAATCTGTTGTGGTTTAGTATATTTCTATTTGTTTTGACATGCTTAGCAATAAGGAAAAGAAACACTTAACTTAAACTTAAATATCAAATTTATCCTTATCTAATTCATTAGATATCTATCTAATTAATCTAATTCAATATGTGTGGAATATGTTTTTAAAAGTATTGTTGTAATTTGCATCAGTTTCGAAAATTTAAGCTGATTGCATTTTCGCCCAACGAAACAGTTAAAAAATAGCACAAACAAATGCCCAGTGCTTTAAGACTTTCGAGATGGAATAACCAAGAATTAAGGAACTAAGAGACAACAACATTTATCAAGGATAATCATTATGAAATTTGAGTTCATATTAAATCGAAACTCATTTAACTAATATAATGCGTAAAAGAAACAGTTTTCAATTGAATTATTACAAAAATAGTCAATAATTCAGTTCAACGCATAGAAAACTGTACAAAAACCAACGAAACCTCCAAAACCTGTCGTCGCGCCTGTACAATACCGAACAAGAGATGCTTCAACAGTCGGTTACAACGCGTGCAAGTAGCATATACTCCATTGAACCTTGTAGCTGCAGGACCAGTAACGAGGCACTATACTACTTCTCATAACTTCTTATGGCTCCCCTCTCCAGCTAACCGAACGCAATAAAGACTTACTGTAACACTCCAAAAGTCCCGGACCGGCCATTGTGTATCGTCGTCTCAATGGCCTAGTTCCCATTATATCTGCAGTCCCTAATCACTGAAAAAGTACCTCCCAAACACACACACACACACATGCGCACAGATGGGAGAAGTTCATTTGGCACATCTGATCCTCCATCCCTCCCTCCCTTCCCTTGCTGCTGTTGCACCATTGGAACCATGGTGCACACCATATTGTCCGAGTGACGACAACATGGGCTCGCGGACTGGGTGAAAAGACGTCGGTCGTGTCGCCATTTCGCAGTGCTGCGAAGCACTGGATAAGCACTGATTTATATTAATGACGTGCTCGGAGGACGATACTCTCTTTTCTTTTTTTTTTCGCAACCAACCTTTCCGTGATCCCCGATGTTCAGCTCTCTCATACGTCGCTGTCGCTGTCCTACGCTGTTGCTGCTTAGCGTCACTGTGTGTGTGTGTGTGTGTTACGTCAGGAGTGGGAACTACTACTACTACTACGATGATGGTATGGAACTTCAACGGTTTTGCTAGCACCGTGTCCAGATAGGCGCATTATTCAAGTGAAATGTGTACTACAACTCAACACGGCAGCATCAGCCGTTCCCATGATGGCCACACACACACACACATACACGCACGCGTGGGCTACAACAGTAGTCAACAGTCGGGTGTCGAGGACCAGGACCAACTATCAGGCCAAGCCTGCTCTGATCCGCTACCGGATCGAGTCGCTTGGAAATGGATCCTGAAAGGCGGCGGCTTTCTTCGCGTCCTCTCCGTTCTTTTTTCTTCTTCTTCCTGTTAGCATTCGAGCATAAAAAAGCGGACAGTCTTTTGTAAGTGTGTGTATGTGTGTGTGTGAACATGCATGTGCTTGTGTGGAGTAGTTGAATGGTTGCTGGTGCTCCGTTTCGATCCGGCAAGACCGACGGTACGGTGACAGAAAAGTCAAAAAAGGTTCCGTAGCGTCGCGGCGCTATGGCCGCCACTCCAGGAGGCACTTCGCAATGGCTGTCCCCATTTGCCAGAGCAGCGGATGAATGGTGGCATAGAAATTGAAATAGTCCACAGAGGGGCCAGCCGGGGAGTCGTAACAGCTGCTCCAGACACACATACACACACACATGCAATGAAGAGGAAAAAGGATAATCGGGCGGAAAAAAGCGGACACTTCAGCCCGCATGGCAGCCAGTATGGTGTGGCGGTGCTGAGCTGAGCTGAGGTCGATGTGGTGTGATATGAATAGCTGATGGAGATGATGGTGGTGGTGGTGGAACTGACTGGCGAGGCGAGGCAGGCTTTTTGGTGCAGAAGAGCATAACTCGTCGCTCGTCGCCGGATGGTGTTTCGACTTTTGATGACGCCGCTCCGCTTCAGCGAAGCCTTCGCCACCTCTCCCGTGTGTGCCCGTGCCTGGCTACTACGTAATCCTGATGGACCATGGGCCGATGAGCCTGACTTCAAACCGAAGCACCATTCACGGACGGGCACGCCGGAGAAAAGATGCAAAAACCCGAGCTGCTGCTGCATTTTTCATTGCCGATAGTTTTCTTTGGATTTTCACATCGAGTTTCCTGAACGGGTTTTTTCTGAACCCTTTTCGAAGAAATGTATGACATAGAAGGCGGAGAAAAAGGTTACCAAAGGGACTCAAGGGAAAGCCCTGCAAGTGAAAGTCAATTGAGTGTATGGGTGTGTGTGTTTCGAAACGTTGGTAAAGTAAAGTTGAACCATCTTCTTTGAGGTTGACGCAACCAGCATCCACTTGCACTTTGCCTTTCCCGACAACTGAAGCCAGGACATGAACACACACTGCCTATGTCCTCATATGATGGTGGTGATGGCGGTGGTTGTCTGCATTTCCACGAAACCGGCCCGTGATGATGTCGGTGTATAGGGTGTGTAGTATCATTAGCATCAGAAAGTGATATTCCTGTTGGTTCATCTTCACAGCGCAACCTAGTTACCAGGTATTGAAATACTCTTTTTTGTGCTAAGGGTAGAGGGTTGCTCGGCATTGTGGCAAACTGTCCCAGATATTACTTACCTCTACCTCGGCTCCCTCCTCGTGTGTGCTCACTATTTACACTTCTTTTCATCGCGCAGCATACACAACATACGTACGTACATGTTACGTCAAGCTCCGTGTTCTTCCATGAAGCTCTTTGCAACGGTAATCTTGGAACAGGTGCCACTGAAAGGGGATCACTAGCATCACACACACACACACGCTGCCCGATGATTACATCGGATGGGCAAAATGGAATCTGCTCCACTTTTTCCGCTCCGTTCCGGGGTGAGGGTGGTGAGGCTTACGGTTCTTCATTTCACGAGCGCACACCCGCTACATAATAAGGCGCTGGGATCGTGGAAATGAAAAGGTTCTGTCAGGTTTGTTTTTTTTTAAAGAACAGTATCATCTTTCGGTGCGCACCGAGCGGGGGATCGTGCGAACAGTGGCAGTAGAAGTAGCAGTAGTAGTAGTAGTAGCGGCAGTAGTGGTAGTAATACAAGTAATGAAATGAGGAAAATGAGGCCACACGAAGATGGCCACAGTAAGCGAAGGTGTTTTCGTTTACAATCTCACGTTGCAGGGCGTTGTAAGATAACACTTACTGTGTGGTGTAAGTTTTTTTTTTTGAAGGCGATAGGGAGGGTGAGAAAATGTGAAAATTATGGGACATTTTGCCATTCTTTGTAAACCATTTGGCGGTACGCTGAACTGAGCCATTCCGGGCGTGATTGAGGCTGCGTTTAGGATGGGAGGATATTGTGCACCTTGAAGATAGTATCCCTTAGGATGCTGCTCTCTTTAGATGTGAGAAGTTTTAAATTGGGACGATTTAAAAAAAATATATTTATTAAATTTGTTTTGAAGATTTAGCTGCTGGAACTTTTAAACGGTTTAAATGAAATGTGGAAACTACAATCAATCGAATGTTTTGTTTTAAAATAGATTTCTTCATAGAAAATAATGTTCAGATCTACTTGTGCTAGCTGAATATCATATGATTTTCAAGAGCTTATCATTTTATACCAATGATCTTCCGCATCAAACTCCCTTTGTACTATTCATGATTGAGCATATTATTTTTGTGTTGATTCGCTCTAGCAGACTGTCAAAAAGATAGCAGACATAACAACAGACATCCTTGCCATACAAAAAATAACAAAAAACGGTTGCCAATATCTGATAAAAATTGTAGCAAACTCTGGAATGCTTTGTGTGAAGCTAGCATAGGCAACGCATGCTTCGATGCTCGCGTGCTCGATAATTCTTGCTCTTCGCCCGCCGCGTAAACCGCACACTGCTGCATCCAACGTCCGCCATCACCATTCGAAATGAAATGTTTTCATTATCTGTCTTTTTCAGGTTTCCTGGGATCAAGCATTGGGGTCGATTCGATCGTCTCTCGTTCGTTCCGTGCGCGCGCTCGTACTGGATGACTGGCAGCAGCAGCAGCAACAGCAGCCATAAAGTGGCATCCTTTCGATGATTTGCACGATTCAAACCGACTACTGCTGCTGCTGATGCTGATGCTGCTCCGAAACCACCGGATGATGCACTGGGTAAATATGTTATTCATCTGTCCAGCCTCACCACTCCCTTATATTCCGCCCTGCGCCTTCCCTAACGCTATCGATCAGTGCATCGCGAAAGCATCCCAACAACAACTGCTCCCATCCATTGCACATTGAACGCAGCTCATCAGCACCATCATCGAGTGCACGAGTCTGTGTGTGTGTGTGTGGCCGGTGATAAGCACAACATCAAATCAATTCCGAACGGATTATCAATTTCCACCTGCATTCGTTCAATTTCCACGCGCTAGGATCCACCGGGTCCATCCAGAACTCCATCTACGATCTCGGCACACGGCCATTCCCCCGGAATACCGGAATCCGGGTTCGAAGTCTCGCTACCGGATGATTCATCAACTCAGTTCAATGGTTTCGGTCTGGGTAGGCTATGGATGGAGGCCAGAAGTTTGTTTGTTATTGACTCGGTATCTATTTCCGCGGTCGAAAATCGATATGTTAGCAATTTCCACATCCCGAGACAGCAAGGAAGGGGAGAGAGAGAGAGACAGAAAGAGAGGGAGAGAGAGTGGTCTGGCTTCTGTTATCGGCATGCCGAGGCCGAGGTGCAAAATACCGTCGTGCGGAGTGCATTCAAATCAGCGCCACTGCTTCACGCTCCACATATCTTGCATGCTCCGTGTTTGTGGTGGTGGTTAGGTGGAAAAATCTTTTGCATTTTCATTTGCTGCTCCACTAGTGCGGCAATCACGCTGCGATTGCGATTGCCGAGTGCCGAAGCGCAGATTACCTGCAGGAAACGTACGGAGCAAATCGTGTGTTACGTGTTTGCACTATTTCGCTCTAAACAAAACGAATTTGTTAGTCACAGTTTGTGGATATCTGATTTCCAATTTGTTTTTTGTTAAATCTAAAACATTTGCAAACACTGTACGTGCATCCTTGCAGTCTGACGACAAACGATCACCCCAAACTGCACCTCACGAAATGTCGATTTCTAGTCCCGTTTTCGTTTTCTTTCTATTCCCCTTATTCATGTCTCTCGTGACTCTACACCAGTTGCTATTGCAAAAGGGCCTGAGCAAGCAACTCTGCCCCCTGCGAGCACCTGGAGCACAACATACGTGCTCGAGATCGCAAGAGGTCATAGCAATTTCTCTTGCATTTCCTCGATTTCCTCGAACCGGAAAACCGGCATCAGCAGCAGTAGCGAGAAGTAAATAAATAACCATCGCTGTCTGGCTGATACTATGTGTTCGTGCGCGCATGTTCGTTGGTATACGGAACTCCCCCATTCCGAGCCAGGTCCAGGTTCGACTTGGAGCATTGCAGCATCAGCAGCAATAGCAGCAGCATAGAACGTTGTATGGTAATGTGCATTTTTGGCACTGGATCTCTCTTACTCTCGGTCTCAGACACCGACGGCCGTCGGTTCACGGTTCACGTTCATACGGGTGGTCACGAAAGATGCTCGAGAGACGGTCCGGAGTCCGGAGTCAAGTCCAACCGAGTCCGAATTCCATGCATAATTTAGTTCCGAAACAGGCAGGAAGGTTTTGATGCTTCCGATGCTTTCGGGTGGAAAAATTCGGCAACATCAACTGTCTGAACTACTCGTGTGTGTGTATGTGTGTGGCATGAGAATGTGAAAGAGGGTCACAGCAAGGGTCATTCCGATACCGGCTACTTCAGCTATCGGTCCCTCCCCTCAATGCTGCAATGTGCTGCAGTCTTGAGTGTGTGTGTGGTTCGGGCATGCCTTGGGTATGCCGGCAGATTTATGCTACGGACTACGGAGTGGAAAGACGCAGGAATCGTAATTGTGTAGCCGGACGCAGCTGCGGAATATATTTTCCATAATGCTGTGGCCACAGCATCATCACCGTGGAGTAGGGTGGGTGGTTGGTATCTGGATCAGTATCTCGACGGAATATCCAGCAACTGCCTTCGAGGAATATGCATGAGATGCCCTTTACACTAATTGTTGATCTCTTTAGAGGTCTCTCTTTCTCACTCTCTCTTGCTCTGTCTTGCTTGCGTCATAAGTAACGGAATCCTTCCATGTGTTGCTTGGATGTCCTTGGATGACTTGACAACAGCCTCCATCGGCACAGCACCTGCTACCTGCTGCTCATCACAGAGGCTGTGACGTCAAATCCATCGCAAGCGCAAACGACTTCGCTTTTATGCTTTAATTTAGAGGACAAAGTTTAGGTGATCGAGATCGAGAAGCCCCTTCCTCGCTGGGGATGATAAAAAATGGCTCAAATGGCCACTTGGCTGTCAATCTCTCGGTGTGGAATCCATATGAAGTCCTCGCTCCCTGAAACCAGGAGCCACGGACGACTTGCGGCCTAATAAAGCGGAGCAATTGCTCGAGGCCGGAACTGGATCCTCGCAGTTGGCCCTGTAACGCCACGCCGATTATCGCCACGATGTCGGTGACGATGTACGAACCGCGACACCATAGAGGCTGACTGGCTGAGCAAATGGCAAAGACATTAACTTCCACCTCCCTCGTTCCTGGTGCTTTACGACTGTTTTGCGACAACTTTTGTGTGTCATCGTAAACGTGAATGCCGTTCGCCGGAACACGAACCAAGCTTTTGCTGCGCTCGGTAGCGCGGTGGTGCGCCGACAATCTTTAACATCGACCATCGCACACCAACACCACGACCACTGCACATGGTGGCCAGGGCTGGCGTCTTGCGGTGCGGTACGCTGACAAGCAGCTCAAATGGAGTAAGTTTGTCTTCCATCATTTAAGAGTTATGAATATAAATTACGTCGTAAAATACAATTATCAAAATTACATATTTTCCCGGGTCCCGGGACTATGCCTGTTCGGGCATGTTCCAGTTCCAAGGACGGTCGGTCGGTCGGTTGAAGAGAATTTATGACGGAAAATGGCAAACGATGCGATGAGCGTGATAAAGATGGCGGAGAGGCTAAGGAACTGATAAAACAAACTTGGTGCGTCCGCCCCTTGCTGGCTGGCGGCTCGTTGGCCACGAAATGGTCACCTGGGAGGAAAAAGTTTGTCTCGACACCTCGCCACCGATACCGACGACGACGACGGACCCGGACCAGAGATTAATGCGCCGAACGTTCGGTCACCGAATGGTTCCAGTGAAATATCCGTCGCTCCCGTTCCCGGAGAATACTTAATGAATCGCGCAAAACTTTTCGGCACAAAAGGCCCAAGCCGTCTTCCATTATCGGAGCGCGTGGTTCACCACCACCACCATCACCACCACCACCAGCATTCTGCACACTCTCTCCGCATCGCACCGCACTTGTGTTTAATATTTTAATAACATTAACGAGTTTTTCATTGAATAACATTGCTGGTCGGTTGGGTTGGGTTGGGCTACTTTGAAAATCGAGTCGAGAGCGCGTGGTCGACCACCGACGAGACGGTTCTTCATGATGCTGTTGTACCCTCATCGTGGGCTGGTGGTTCTGCGTTGAAGCCTTCTCTCACGCTATTTTCGGTTTCGGTTTTGTGGTACCGGGGCGGAATGGTGCTGGAGCCTCGGGAGGGGAGGTAATTTCCGAGGAAATAATAACACTCAACAGCTGGTCCTAACGATTCAATTATGTGGCGACCGCCTAGGGAACGGGGAATGGGAGGGGGAGTGAGGTAACGACCGTCACATTACCTGGGTCAGGGTTCATTCGAGCATTTAACAACATTTTAATAACATCCGCTTCGATTTTAAAATTTGCTCCCCGGCTCCGGCGTGATGGACTCGTGATGTGATCGATTCGTGAGCCTTCGTGGCTGGGAAGAGTATGGGGTGGTATGGCCAATCATCGATGATCATCCACGGAATGGTGAAAATGAGTTTCTTAATTGCTCGCTCGCTGTGTGGGATGAGCTGTTGAGCCATTACTGTATTATGGCTTTAGAGGCTGAGCAGATCGCTTCTTTGCTTTTGTTCCATTGAGTTGTTCTTGTTGAGTTGGTTCTGGACTAGTCCATGGTTGGGAATTGTTAGAAGCAACGCAGTTCATTTGAATTTCAGTAATATGAATTATTCCGCATTGACACAAGTAACTTAAACTAGAAAATGACATTTTGTGAAAGACTTTTCATTTATTTTTATTTTACAATTCCCTTTTGGAAGTCATTTTTAAGCATCTACATACGTATAAAGCATAGCTAATTCATGATACTACTGAAAGATTTGTCTTATAAACGAATAATCGATTTTTTTAAATGATTTATAATGGAATCATTTTTTGCATCGGGAAAAACTAGTTTGCAGAACTGTCTGATAGTTTGCTGAAAATCTGGTTTATTGGTTTGGTTCAAAACTTTACAAAGCAAAGGCTACTATTTGTAAACCAAATTTTAAGGTTTCTTGATGCATTAATGCAGTTTCTTGTGCGATGAATTTGTGGCAAAGATTAATATTTTTGCTCCGAAATGATCAAGTATCCAGTTTGTCAAGTTCCTGGTACATGGTATTCATTTTCATCCCTTTTCTTGTGTGTCAAGAAGTGTGAATATAAAACAAGTAATGTGATACGAGATCAAAACGTACCCGAGATATTGAGAAAGGCACTCATCACATCGTCTTTCTTCGTTTGATCCGAGATGCAAGATGATAAGAACGCTTTTAATGAATTGGCCATTTTAATATCCGATTTTCCGATTAGCATCACGAGGTTCACCGTTGGCTGCTCGAAACTAATCATAAAATCGAAAAAACCGATCCGATCGTCCCTTTCTTTCCATGGTCACTTCATGTCACCGTTTCTCGCCGGTCGTCTCTAATCCGGATCCATTATGGCTTCGGCCAGTGTGTGGCCGGATTTTTAATATTATGCCCGCTTATCAACCGGTGCGGAAAGGGCGGAAGGTCTGGTCCCGATGCCGTTGTTTGATGTTTTCCTCGAAGCATTGCCATAATTAAAAGCTTATTCAGCTTCCGGTGCTGGCCAGGCCTCGAAAGGGCCAGGCCTTTTGTGGTTTCATCGATAAAAAAAGCCGCAAAAACCCTTGGCTCTGAGCAGCTGCAGCAACAGCAGCGATGGTGGCAACGGCAGTGGCCGCAACAGCAAAGATTAATCCTTTTCGTGCTAAGAGAGCGTGAAACCCGGGTCCGTATCTCGCTCGCTTCCTTCTCTTGCTCTCTCTCTCTCTCTCTCTCTCTCTCTCTCTCTCTCTCTCTCTCTCGCTCTATTTCTCTTGGGAAACTGCGGCCTTCGGGCTGGATCGGTGTTGGTCCACCGAGGGCTTTTAATTTAATTAAATTAAGATAAATAGTGATTATTTTGTGCCTTTGCTGCTCCGAGAGGAGAGGTTACCGGCGTTACGGGCATCCTGGGCCGCTGGGCGCCCTGACGAAGCGGAGCGGACAGTAACGACATAAATAAGGTACACGTACACTGCGTAAATGGCGAAACCGTTCGGCCACCAACACCACGATCCGAGCTACCGAGTGCATAGTGGACCGAGTTCCGAGCGCCCACCATCAAAAGGGGGTCGAGGATACAACAAACCCTGGGGTGGGGGCCAACTACTGCCAGTGAGGTGCCGTGTCGTGGCCCGGGGGTTCTAGGGATTGGGTTCCCTTTGGCGTGTAATCCTATCTCAGCCAGTGTAATAACACGGCATAAAAGGTCAATCCTCGTGGGCTTACCTTCGCTTTAGGCCTCGACCCCGGGGTCCGACCCTGAGCGTTGGTTTAGTTCTGGCCCCGAAAACATGCTCTCCACCCCGCCGCCTTTCCATAACATAAATGCTAAAGCAGAACAGTGGCGACGGTGGCGGCGGCATCAACAATGAAATTAGTGGCCGTCCCTTTCCTTCGACCGGCCCAAAAACCGATTTTCTCAAACACCACCGGTCCAGGGCCAGCCGGACAGCCAGCAACACGGGCGGGAAGGGTGGCGTTCTAAGACAAGCGTGAACAATCTCTTCTAAGTCGTAAGTCGGAAGTAAACTTTTATGAATGGCAAATTGGGAAGCAAAACCGTCCTTCTGGTAGTGGTGGTGGTGGTGGTGGTTCCACGCTAAACTGCCGTAAATAATTTCCCTTTTCTGTCTGATTTATGGTCCAATAAAACCAACGGGTGTAGGGAGGGAGAGAGTGAGGCCTGCTCGGCCCTCGGACCGCTTTGTCGTTGGCCACTGCCGACACCGGTTACAGGACCATGTCGGTGGCTTAAGCTTAGGGGTTACGGGCTTAAAAAAGGTAAAGCACCGACCGATTCCAATCCATTCGCCAGGTTCCAGGCTAAAGGTGTTATCAGAACCCGTTGCTCCGTAAACCGGCTACGTGGTTTGAAATTCCGGCTGGTGACCGACTTTGTACGTCGATAATGCTGCAAACGTTGATAGCGTCCCTGTGCTTATCGTAAATGGTAAGACACAACGCGATGGATTGAAGGTTGAATGAATTGGTTGGCTTTCGGGAGATGAGTGAAAGTGAAACTGCAGCAGTAGTCGGGATAGCACAGTTTGCCCTTTTTAAAATTTACATTCAAATTGGGTCACTTGGAATAGTCACCGGTTTTCGGTACTACAAAGAGCTACCTACTTTTGCTAGAGGGGGTTATTTCTTCTTTGCATCGAGGTTTTTATTGCTGTTATCTATTGGTTTAAAACGGTTTGTAGAATTTTTATTGAGATAGCCTTTAAAGGAACAGTTTGTAACGTTGCAGTGAACATCTCGGAGCACTTGATGGTGGCTAGGGCAACTTCGCTTGCTCTGATTAAATGAATAAATTTTCTACAAAAATAAATGATCCAGAACATGGAATGCAAGCCAATATGTTTTGATTTAGTTTGATTAAACAAAATGAAACTTTTTAAGACAAAATTTAATTGCAATTTTGTTTCTCTAGTACTGTTAATGGATCCTTAATCCATAATCCATTCCAAATTTTGTTCTGTTGCCTCATTTTATTGCTTGTTGCCACTCAATTTATATTTATGGTAATTTAACGATCGTTGGCCATATATTTGCAAATAATGGTTGTAATACAAATATCTCACAACAACGGAGAACGGTTGTCTCTTCTGTTTATAGAGTTTGCTTTTAAATCTGTTTAGGCAATACACAAGATCGGCAATGTTACTGATAGCGGCAACTTTACAAAATCAAATTAACATCCCTTCGAACCCCTTCCTTCAGGAATCCTCCCACCATTTGCCAACACGCTTCACGCGGTGGAAGCCGGGAAATATTTTCTTATCTCGAGCCCGCATACCATCACCACCAAAACTAAAAGCCGAAAACTCTGCCGAATGCCAGATGTTGTCTTGTCTTGACCAAAAACTTTTATGACAACACAAGGGACACCATTCCTCGGCCACTGGACCTTTGGTGCTTCGGGTGCTGAGGAGGTCTTTCTGGAAGTTTCTGGTCTTTGCTGTAAATAAGGATTTTTCTCCCCGCGTACCCGCCGTCCCCCCGAAAAACTCGAACCATCCGCTGGAAACATGTTGCTTCAAATGTTTTCTTAGCTTCAGTGTTTTTTTTGGTTTTTTTGTTTTGTTGAAACCTCCCTCCCTGCGGGATCCCAAAAACTGTCATTCGACGAGCAACAGTGGCCAGGGGTTGTTGGGGGTGGACGTTATCGCCATCTCGTCACCCTTTCGCCTGTCATCCTTTTTCACACATCAGCGAAGGGAGTGGGTGATGGTCACAACACTCCGAAATGCAATTATTCATATCTAGTGTCCATCAGTAAGGCAGACTGATGGCTTTATGCGAACTGTTGTCGCAACCGCAGCGTCTCCGTCATGGTGGTTGTCGTCAATCAGTCAAAGGCAGGGGTCCGAAAACCGCACCCACCCCTCCCCCCACTCCCGGGCTTCGAATTAGGTCGATTCACACGGGATGCGGTGGGAAGGAGCAAATCAACGATTATGAATCGCAGTCACGTTTCGGGGACGCGTGCGGGTTCGTGATTTTATTCCTACCCGAAAGGACAGAATCGTTCCGCACCGGAAACCCGACACCGGAAGTGGTTTTTGCCAGAGTTTCGGGGTCGCAGAACGCATGCTGGTTGCCTGATTTTGGGCACCCAAAGGCCCCCCAGGACACTGTTCCCTGTTTGCTTTTCACGCCTTGCAGAGCGTCACACTATCACAAACGACTACCTACTGTCACTACTACTGCTGCTGATGATGAAGATGAAGATGAAGATGATGACGGCGGGTGGCTGCGGGGGTGCTGATGATGTCTTCTTGTGGAAAGTTGCCGAAGGTGTTAAACTTTGTGATGACTTAACACTTTACCACGTGTCTGTCTTTCTCTCTCTCGAGCGCGTTGACAAGAAGCTGTCGACAGATCGTCGTCGTCGTCGTGACGCGACGAGTGTGGACCGTTTCGAGAAATGATGGGGAAGAGTTCATCCGGCTGGGGGAAAAGTTTGGCTGGGAAATGTTCACCTTCCCTCTCCCCCATCAGCAAGAGAGAAGGAAACTGAAGGTACGCCGACCCTTGAGGACCCTCGTCAAGTAAGGAGACAGTCAGAGTGTTGTGCGTGCTCGCAGCCAGTAGCCCACCAGCAGCGCCCCCTTTTGCACGGTGCCTCCCTTCTTCTACTTTGTAACTATTGTAATTAAATGAACAAACTTGTCAAACTGGCTACTGGCAAATGGTGTTCGCACAAATTTCACCCCTTTTTTTGTGTTGCATTCGTTCCACTTCGCAACACGCCACTAGAACCGAATCACTCCGAGGGTTTCGAGTGGCTGCAGCGGAGTGCTTGGTCAGTTTTTTTTTACCATTTTAGAAGCACTTCGGAAGGACTTTGGCTTCGGTCGAAGGTACTCGAGAGAGAGAGAGAGCTTGATAAGGAGTGTATTAAGTTGCTTATCAAAACCACGAACTTTATGGAGTTTTCGGTAGCGGTAGCGTGAACTGTACGAGTGTGTTTTGTGATGGTATAACGCTTGATTTGCAGTCCTTTAATAGGTCTCATTCGGTGGCAAAATGTTGTTCCTTCGGTATTGAATCCCTCGCCTAAAGTTGCCTCGTGCCTAGTTTCCCCGAATTTCCACGAATTGCCGCTTCAATTCTTCCAATTCCACATCCCTAATCTACCATTTCGCTTTTCTGTGGTTTATTTCCAGTGAAACGGCGCCCTGTGATGTCACGCTAATTAAGGTAATTTTGGAAATGTTTGATTAAATGCCGAAGCGTTGGAAGGTAGGCAGGCTTCGATGGGCTCCGAACATGCTCCATCTTCCCATCCATCCATCCATCCATCCGGTTTGCTTTCAATCGTTGAGTGCCACAAAGCCGTACGGCATACCGTATTCGATATTGACTTTGGCTACGGCTTTGGCAAGCAAGTCGTTCGAAGAATTTACCTCAAGGCGTTCCTTCGGACCACCACCGTCGTGTTTCTCCTCTCCTCGAGATAGCTTTCATCCAAGGTACTAACCAATTAAATTTAGGGGCGCCTCCATGCGATCAATCTCCGATCGAGACGAGACGAGAGGGTCCGTGCCGGAGGTGTGTTTCGCTCGAACGAATTGAGGTTGGGCTTAAAGATCAAAGGGATTCAGCTTGGTACTTGGCCTGAAAAGCTCAGGCATCGTAGGCTCCGGCTGGAAAGACCGGATAAAAGAATGTCCTGTTTCCGGTTAGTCGATGACGATTCTTTGCCGAAAAAAGCTACAGCAAGGTTAAAGGCATAAAGGACTAATTTGTGCTACAGCTGATTGTGCCCGGAACCTCCTGGTTCGTTTGTGGATTGTGACTTGGCCATTTGACTTTGGTTTTGATTTTTCCGAGGAACGGTCCTGAACCGGGAGGACCGAAGAATATCCTTCCCTTCCCGAACGGATCTCGAAAGTGAGGTTAAAGTTCCATTCCCGATCGGTCCGGTTTCGTCTGTCACGCAGTATGTCATGCCAGGTAGTGCCACTCACTGCCGCTGTCTCGCTTCGCTACGAGATTGGAAACGACGGACCTTTATTGTATCGTTTTTTGATAAATTATACTCTGCATAATTAATGACCGTAAATTTCCGCCCCGAAACCCCGGCGTACCGGTGAGTGTGAGCATACAAGTCTCTCCTGTCCCCCCCCCTCCTCCCTTTTTCAGACTAGTATACGCTGGATGGCAAGCTGGATGGCTGGATAGCTGGCAAACGATAAATTAGTCGCGAGACCATAAACCTCGGCTGCCACGGAGAGCAACCGTTAATGGTTTCACCGAAATGGCCTAGCCTGTATGATCTGTGTTGGGTTGGGTTGGGTTTGGAGGGAGGGTGGGAGGGGTAGATGTGTTAGAAAAGGTGAACTGTTTTATGTTTGACGCGACCAGCGTGGCGACCTGCATAGCCCCTGGCGGAAGTGGTGGAGATGATTATTTGCTCACGGCGGAACACGGCGGTCCAAATGGAATCCATTTCCAATGCAGAAGCACTTTGCAGTGGTGCCTCCAGCTCCTGTGCCAGCACCAGGCACCAGGCAGTACCGCTGTCTATTGGTTTAGTGCCCTGAAATGTGTTTCTTTCACTTCGCCACAATAAGGGACAGTCGTTAAACCCGGAGCCCTGGGCCTGGCCCCGTCCCGGTGTTTTAGAGTTCACCGCCAGCGGCCATTAGCCGTTGGTCGACTAAAACGGAACGGTGGGAAACGCGAAAGGCAATAAAAATCATTGGGACCATCATCAGCAACGGTTTTACTTTCCCTGCAATTTGCCTGCTTGCCGCTGTCACTACTACCAAGGACCACGGACGTACCAAGGGCCATTTTGATGGTTCTCGATTAATGGCCGACGCGGGGTTTTTTGCGCCTTTTAGCGGCTACTGCTCGATAAGATTCGTAGCCAGATTAATCAAAGCAATAGAAGAGAGAAGGAGAAAGTGCTTAAACCATTACGCGCTTTTTTTTCTCCATCGTTTCCTTTTGCTCGTGAACAGATTGTTCAACGTTCCACTGAACCGCTTCTCAGTACTCCCGGTGGGTTCTTTCGGAACCAATCACCGTGGCAAAACCTTAGTTAGATGGCGTTTGGTGCGTGCAATCATTCTTAAAGCCTTCCGTGAAGTTGTTTCACTCTTTTTGAATGGGTTCGTCTGGTTTGGTTGGTGTACATAGAGCATAGCATAGCATAGCGCCGTTGTTAGCGCAGCTCACAACCATTCCAGTTGGTCGATGTCGGCAGCAGTCAACCGGAAGGAAGTACAGCTTCAATTCGCTTCTGATTGCAACCGCACAAACCGGATCTCACCATCATGTCTCGTCGAGGGTATGTTGGAAGCTACAGTGTCCGACAAATTTGACGTGTTTTTTTTCAAATGGGACACACTGTCGGCTGACAATAGTTTATGTTCTAGTCCTGCCTAATTCAACTAATTGAAATAAACAAACTAAGATAATAATTTCTGCAACTTGATGAAAATACATATAATTTTAATCCAAGCAACCTATTTAGCAATAGTTTAAAGCGCATCTGCATGTTCAAATTTGGTTTCGTTGGGTTTTAAACGAGGAAAATTGTTACGAGAAATGTACAAAAACGTAACTAATGTTCGAATTGTCCAATAGAGTTAAATCTTCAATCACTATAGCAATACACTTTTTCAATCGAGGAACTTTAATTTCTAATTAATAGTGAAATTTCGTTAAAAACATACATAGACGTTAATAGAGCCCCGATTAATGCACTTTATAGAGGATGCGATTTTTTTTCTATTGACTTGCCAACAGTGTTTGGATAGCGTTCAAGTGCACGTTTTGTAAAGCGCTTAAGTATTTTAATCATTTACCTCTTGGGTATTTGTAAATCATTCACATCGGTATTCACATAAAATGATCTATTAAACATAGCCTTTACTCCTAAAAACCTTGATTACTGTTTGATTTATGATAATTCATGAGTAATTTATTTAAAAAAAATCACCTTAACGGTAAGCAAGTAAAACTGAGTTTGATGCTCCTGTTCCTTTAAAACACCAAAAACTCTTTTGCCTCCGCATTACGCACAGCACTGTCGAACCCGGCATTGCTCAGCTACTCCCCAACCCCAACGCCACTCAACGGTCGTGATTTGCGAAACATGGCCCGGTGCGTACATTTTTGTTTCTTTTCTCGGAAGCACCGAGGGACCAGCAGCCAGCGTAGAGCTAGAGTTCGTGGTGCCCGGGCATTCCACAGATCCCCAGAAAGGCAGCGAAAGGATATGGATTCTGTCGCACGCATACACCCCAAATCGTACTCGAACACGAGCAAATACCAACGAGCCAGTGAGCTTGAGGGCAAGGAGAGCAAAAGGGAGAGAGCAAGAGGGAGACCGCACCGAGTTCGAGTGCCGCCGGGGAAAGCGCCGGGGGAAAAATCCCAAAGCAATTAAACGGAGACCGAAATCCGTTGATGCGTGCGAGTAAACATAGTTGGCGTCGAACGAGAGGACCGATTGCTCGTCGTCATTGGCAGCAGCAGCAGCAGCAGCCAACGGTGCGGTTTGCTTCTCCAATCCCACGTCACACGGCCACCCCTCACACCCTTCTCCCCGGGGGGCTAGGTCATCCGTTGCATATTGTCCTTCTTCAAACCGGGTTTGTCGAACGGACGGACGGATGGTCGGTCAATTTTCGACCGCTCGTGTCCTCGTGTTCGACGTAGTTGTGCTCTACGCCCGTTCCGAAGGGTTCTATTAGTGGCTTTCGATGTGAGGGTTTTGTTTTTTGCTCCCCACTTTTCCGTTCCACTGACCCTGCCCCGGAACCTCGGGACCTATTGCCTCTGCGACAATAATAATAAAGATTTCAATTCAAAGTACAGATTGTTTCCCGGTTTCATGTGACAGAGAGAGAGAGAGAGAGAGAGAGAAAGGTCGCCTCGGTTGCGGTTTTTCCCCGGGATATATCCCGGGTAAAAAGGTTTCTTCATACGGTTTCACTCCGGATTAGCGATTGGCCGTACGTAGCGTCGGTGCTCCTGTGGCCACACAATCGAAACGGAAAGGTTGCAAGGAAATGGTGCGGGGGTAAAGTGTACGAAACGATTCCATAAAGTTGCCAGCAACAACAAACAATTCTCCCAAAAACTATTCTCGCTCGGTTCTCGGTTTCCGGTTTTTCGGTCCGGACGGTTGCAGAAGTCATTCCACACTGTGTGTGTGTGTGTGTGTGTTGAAAGGACCCGTACGTCTGGCCACACCGTCCCACCTTCCCAAGGGATTAATACAACAAAAGACGCAACCACCGACCGCGCCTAGCCGTGGGGCCACGTGAGTCACGCGGAAGTTTACTTTTCGGTACGGCTGCTGCTGGCCACGCGCTCTAGAAAACTTCCTACCCCGGGGTGCCACTACGGCCACAAGTCGGCTTCGGTTCATCAATTCCGAATCTTCATTTTAATGGCTCCGCATCGGCCTCACCGACCGGACCGGGCACCAACGCCGTTCCTGGGGTTTGCTGTCCGTCGATGTTAAAATTTGTCTTGGGTTCCTCGACTTTGGCCACTACTTTGGCTACTGGTCAGCAAAGTTGCGCCAGCGACGTGGCTAGGCGTTTGGGGGCTTATTTACGCCCGGCCCGGACCCAGGACCCGGTGCCTTATCGGTGCCTTTTGCGCCACAGCGCAAAAGCGTGCTACGAAAAAGGGGCAAAGTTTTTGGGGTCCGTGCTTCGCTATCGTCGGCTCCTCCGGTAAAATCCTATCAAAACTTTTCGGGACGAAGGTTTTATTGACAGATTAGGGCATCGGCCATAACATCTTGAGTGAGCACCGGTTGGTAGCTGGAGAAGCCAAGCAGAAGAAAGGGATATGTGGCAGTGAGTGTGTGTGTGTGCGTCGGTTGTCGGTTCCTGCTGCGGAGGGGGCCGTTTTATGTTTATGGACGGAACATCACGGCCATCTCCGGAGCATCTGGCGGAAGAACGATGCGATCAATTCCAACGTCGTGATTGTCAGACAGATTGACGTCTCAGTTAAAGGCTATATGTAGTGGCGAATCCGAGCGTCGAGTTCTCTTGATAAAGCTGTCTCAACTTGGTTGAAGTGCTAATTAGAAGTGCTTCTGGTGGGGGTGGGGCGAAAACGAAGGTCGAACTCCTCCGTCCAAATCCCGGCCATTCGATACCTCGAGAGCACCTCGAGAGGGAAGGGTAGTACATTAGGATTTGATTCCAACGGTTCAAGCCAGCTTGAGTTCAACAAATCTATTCCGCTTGCCTTGGATCCGATTTCCGATTGTTGGGGTTGTGGTCCCCAAAGATGCCTGAATGCTCGCAATTCCTCTTCGGAAGTTCCCGATGCTGAAAACAATTATGTCCATATAATTAAATCCAGTCTCCGGAATTGGAATGCCGTCATCATCTTCACCGACATTCTGCCCAATTTATCACCAGCGTTACGGAACCAGCGACCCTGTTCCTTGTCCCGCAAACAGCAAATCAACCAGAAGCTATAAGCTATGTGTTCCGGCACACACATTGTGACTGTCCGCCTTCCGGTTCCATCGCTTCTTTACGTCAATCAATCGACGTAGCGTTCGGGAATCTACGGACGAAGGCAACGAAACAGGACACCGGAAAAAAGGGTGCGTGAATACGTGCCCTACGCCAGCGACGTCTTCGACGTTGGTTAAGATAAATCTGGTTAACGTTATCACCTACCGAAACGGAGCAGACGGAGACGGAACAACGTCAGGCCCATCGTTATCCGGTTGTTCGCGGGGAGGGAGTTGTATCTTATGGACTTATGGAGGTTTGGTTTGGTTTCTGCCGCTTGCCGGATTCGGTCATTAGCTACACGTTCACGTCACCAACACATGAATCGATCGTTCGTTCTGCTCTTCTGTTTCTTCTGTTCCTCGGTACTGCGGTCTTCCGACCAAACTCCTGCCCCGGGTTGTGGTTGGGCTCGTTCGCTTGATTTATATCACCACAAGCGGCGCAACATATCCTTGCGGACTTTTCGTGTTCATTTGTCGTGTTTTCTTTCTTGTTTTCTTCATTCCTGTTTGCTCGTTACGTTCTGTTGCGAAAGAGGAAACATTGCTGCCACATTTCTCGCACAACGAAACAGTTCTGCAGTGAATTGTGGCGCAAACTTTCCCCACACGGGGCCCCGACCGACGTCACATTATTGGTTGCCGGTGGCTTAGACATTGTTAGTTGGAATGCGGAACCGGGAAACTGGCGGGGTAAGCAAAAACCGAACCGAATCCTCCGAAGAGCACAGAGAACACACCAGAACAACAACCACAGGGGAGTGGCCATAATGGGGTAACAGGCGAAGAACAACAGCAACACCAGAAGCAGTGATCGGATCGGACCGCGAAAACCCCGGATGACCGGAGGCTACACTTGCCGTATGCCGTTCTGGTGTTTCGATTATGTCAGTTCGGGTTTTCTTTGCAGTTTTTTTTGCTCTTCTTCTCCTTCAAGATTATTCGTTCTTTCGTTCGTTACCGACTGTTTGTTGGCAAGATAATTTTGCTCCCTTCTCCCTGGATTTCCTCTGGTGTGTGTGTCTCTCTGGTGGCGGTCTTGTGGTCTATTCATTTGTATTTGTCGATATTATAGCCCGAACCGGATGCTCCCGGTCGACGGTCTATCGCAAGCTTTGTATGTGTGTTTTCCGATCGTCATCGTGGGCTTTGTCCCGCTTTTGCCTGTGTGTGTGTGCCTTTATCGTGATTATTTGCAATCGCTCCCCCAAAACCATCATGACGTTTGTCGCAAGATGGATGCCGTTTGTCGGTGCGATGTCAAACGACGGAAACGGGCAACGGGAAGAACGGCAAAAAACAATCCGTTATAAAAATGGATTATCGTACGGCTTGCCACCGCTGTGACAAGGTCGGTTCGGTTCGGATCGTTCGGCCAAGTCAAGCCAAGCCAAGCTAAGAGATTTATGCTAGTCCGACGACGACGACGACGACAACGCTACTTTCTTACGCCTGCTACACATGGTTTGGAGCCGATTCTATGGATTGTACGTGTGACGTGCGCGTTGTCACTCAGCCAACCAACCGAAGCCACCGAAGCCATAGAAACCATTCTTGAAGTCAACTTTCGTCCGACGGACCGACGGGGTCTGTGGAATCTTCCACAGACAAAAAGACGGTCACGAACGGAAGAAGCGCCGTCCAGCGAAGGGGTGGAGCGGGGGAATCATCATCTGCCACATCCGCCACCATTTAGCGGTGGTTCGGGGGTTTAACTTTTCTGCGTCATATTTTTCTCCCCGGCTGCTGCGATAGCCCAGCGTCTACTCCTTCTCTGGTGGCAGCGCCCTCTGGGGTGGCCCGCTGGTCCCGTTGTCCGTGTTGTTGGTGGCGCTGGCGCATGATTTATGACGCCCGGAGCACATTCGAAGCGGCGCGAGTAATAAGCGCGCGATGCTGGAAGAAATTGTTTCCCCCTTCCTTCGCCCGGTTTCGTGCTTCTGGTCCGTGCACAGATTTGCCTGACAAAGTGTGGTGTGTGGCTGTCAAGGCGCTCTTCGATAGACAGCCCGAGTTACCGTCGTTGGACACGCAAACTTACGAAGACGAGAGCTGCATACCAGGAAACCGGATGGACGGACGGACGGACGGACGAGTGAAAGCGTTTTATCAGAACCCTCAGAACACCGACTTGTTGGTAAGTTATAGTCCGCAACTAACCTCGCCTGTAGAGGAGAGGCGAGGAGACGCGTGCGCGCGCGGCAGACAAAGAATTGTCAAACGGAAACCGACAGAACGGACGGCGGACTCCATTTTTCAAACGAAAACATGAACACGACCCACGACGAGCAGTGCACTGCTGGTTGCGCTGTCAGATAAGTCCTATAAAGGTTCGGTTGGGGGGAACATTGAGAAATGTTCTTTAAAATGTGAGGTTATAAGGCGTCTCTCTGTATCTGTATCTGTGTGTGTGTGTGCTGCACTACTTGGATTGTCGTCCAGATGAAGCACACTTCCGCTTGGGCAAATATGAAATCTCTCTCTTTGGCCAAGGAGTCCCTGGGTTTTTCTGTTCCTCCATCAAACCCTACCTTGGCAAGGCACTCCTAATGAGTTCCATTTCTCTTTTTTAATGTCGAAACCCGACACCGGCCACCATCATCACTGACACTGGGTACCCGGTTGGTTGGTGGCCAGAAAACCCGCAAGCAGTTCCGGTTGCCGACTCCGATTTCCCATGAATCTTCCACATACGCGCGTGTGTGTGTCCACGCGTATGTCACATCCTAATCCCGTGGGATTAAACTGTCAAGTGATGAATAGTGAGCAATATATTAGGGACTTTGGGACTCCTTTTCTGGGGTGTGTCCCGCGGGGGGTGCGGGAGGGGCAGGACGGTCGGAATGTATGATGTAATCACGTCGAGTCGAGTATGTGATGAAAGTCATCAAACTACAATCCTTTGCGTCGTGATGGAGAAGGGAGGGCGGTCCTAAAACCGAAACATGAGACTTGTGATTCTTGGTCTTGATCCTTGAACCTCCCCTTTAGTTCGCTTCGGTATCTTTTTGGTCTTCTGATTTTTGAACCCCCAACATTGGCCAACGATGGTATTTTGTTCGATATTTTCCAATTCTGCTTCTGGTAATCGCCAGTAAAACGATTGGATACTGGATGGATGTGACAAGGTTCTAAATCGTGTTCTGTTGCTGCTCGAAAGCGGAAAAATACATTCCACAAACACACACACACACACACACACACACGCGTCCACTAAAGGATACCATATCTTGTGTGCCAGTTCGGGCGTTCGGGACAGCATTCTATTGACTGTAACTCAACACTACACACACACACGCTGGTATGTGGGACTGGTTTACACATTCGCTAGCGTCAGTGACAGGTGTACTACCGGAACCGTGTACGTAACGTGTATAAGATCGAACACAAACCCGGGGTTTGTGCACTACATCTTGTAACAATGTATTCGAGAGGGACGTGGGGCTCTCACACCTTCCTCACGCCCGTCTCGTTCGCAGCAGTGTTGGCACTGCCAGGGCTGTCTGTCAGTTCCAGTGTGTGCCAAAACGTGTGTGTGTGTGTCTAACCTTTCGGAGCAGGATCCGTAGCCCGGGCTAGCATTTCCGAAAAAACCTATTACGAAGGTTTTGTGGCTCTCCCTTCCTTCTGGTGTGCTCCCGGTACGGTACGTTCCGTTCCGTTCCTTCAGGACGTCAGGATTTAGCAAGATTGTGCGTCCCGGCAACATCCGGCACAGCTCGAAATGGCATGCAATTATCCAGCATGTTAGCATGCTAGCGGACCGAGGGATCGATCATGGTTGGGGGGGGGGGGGGGGGTAGCTAGCTCAACACACACACACACAACTTCTTAACAACTTCCTGCTCTTTGTGCCAGTCATTGACACGCATGTGATACACACACACAGGCACACATACACGCACATGTAGTACCGGAAGTCAGAAGGCTTCAGCAAGGACGATGGAGAACCATGCAAGGAACAAGGAGCAAGGATCGAGTGTTGTGCCATTGGATTTGTGGGTGTCATGTCGTGCACACGCTCTCGCACACACACACAGACACACATACGAAGTGACAAGGCAGTGGTAATCCCACCCCGGATAACCGCGGCGCAACGTGTAGGCGTTTGACTAAATCCTTCCAGGAAATTGATAAGGGATAAACGCTGGAGTGATCGAAATTGAGATGAGAGAGAGACGACGACGACGCGCGCGTGTGTGTAAGCGTGCTATGTTACGCGGGAAAGGCAAAGCGGCTTAAGTGGCCGGCTGGTGTTTATCGAGTCCTCGGAGTCCGCCGTCGAGTCGAGTAGCACAGCCGAAAGCCGAAACCGGAGAAGAAAGGCTGCTGGTTGGCTGGCTGCCTGCATGAATGTCACATTATTCTTTATTTTCATTTAGGCTTAATCCGCTCCGTGCAAAGCAAAGACGGCGGGGGAAAAGAGCAGAACAAGTATCCAAGGCAGTGCGAGAGAGAGAGAGAGAGAGAGAGAGATGCAGAACGATGGCATGGCATGCTGGGGTTGGTTACGTGATTTGCCCAAAGGAACACCGGGGGATTGTGATGGCGCCGGCTTTCCCCAACAACGCACGTGACACTTGGTGGTCCCTATTGTTGTCCCATCCAGCACCAAAACCGTATCTGCTCACTTGGTATCTGCTCCATGTATGGGTGGGGGTAGGGGGGTAACCAACATTTATCCAACAGCACCCGCAGCTAAAATCAGTAACCCTGTAATGGAAGGCGTCGGGCCCGCAAGACCACGCAGTCGGTTGGCACTATGGCTTGGCTGGAGCTGGAGTCTCTGGCCCTGGAGCTGGAGCGTAAATAAAATGTGTAAATAAGATTTGTACCTTTTCGGAGTAAATCGGAAGCTCGCTCTTCGGGCGCACCATTGTGGTCGGTATGGTACGGAGAGCGCGATGTGCCATACTCCGGCCACCGGCACTAAAGCCGCTTAACGTCGAAAAGCCTGCCCGTTTCGGTAAAGAAACACCGCAAGGAGGCTGCTCGGTGCTGGTAAGCAGGTGAGCGAGAGAGAGAGAGAGAGAAACGGAGAGAGAGAGAGAGAGAAACGGAGAGAGAGAGAGTGTGTGCAAAAACGGGGAACAAACTTCTTACGGACACACCTGAGCACCGTTAGACTGCTGCAGACAATGGTGGTGCCCGGTTCTGGGATGGATTGGATGATAGGGTGGAGGTTCGGTCTGCCTGAAGGTCTGTAGCTGGCCCAAGAAGCTCGTCGGCGGTGGGGACCATTTGTTTCTAACCCCTTTTCGGCTTACCTTAATAATCGTTAAGCCCTTACGGTGCAGATCGTTCCCAATCAGTAGAATCCGGATCAACCGGCATGGCAGTGCACAGGATTTGGGATCGTGAGAGTGTGAATGGAGTGCAGCTGGGCAGATGGGCCCCGAATTGCCCGACACAAGACGCAATTCGGATGACGTTGGGCGAAATGGTGTAATGGTGGAGTTTTGGGGATTTCTCTAGAGCAGTAGGCAGTGAATTGTTTTTCAGTCCTGGAAAATCTCCTTCAATCAAGTCAACTTTAGATCCTGACGATCTCATGTATCGCCGTTAATCATAAAAGTGGTAGTCCTTTGTTAGCTGAGAACGACTTAAGTATTGTGCGCTCAGCCATAATTCACAGAATTCGTCGTTACTTTTCTATTGTTCTAGCTCATGATTGTAACTTGTACGTAAAGAGTCAATATAGTAATTTATTTTAAGAGAACAATTCTTAGTCAAAAGGTTATTTAGTTAAAAGAAAAAGACGAAACCTAATCAGTTCCGTTTTTGACAAGTAAACAGTAGACACATGCTTTATGCACACGAAATATACTAAAGATACATGTAAAATAAACATGTACATTAGATTCAAAGTGAATAAAGTCCCTGTACCTTGTATATGTTGCTGTAAAAAGAGATGTAAGATAATCAAGAGGTTTTCAGTTTCTACTCGTTATGTTTTTCTAGCTGGCGGAAAAGCGAAAGGGATTGGCAGATAATGTTCTTTGCATTTTTTTTCCTTCAACAACATATAAAAATCTATTTTTATTGCATTATTCACTAACTTCCTTCTAAATTGCCTTCTTCATTCTTCTTATTCTTTGCTGACAAATTTTGTTTGAAATGCGTTTTTATTCCACCATGTTTTTGAGTACTTGCAGCTGCTCATTTACTTCCCAACAGAGTTAATCCAACTAAAAACTCTATTCAAGCCCCCGAATCATCATCCTAGAGAAACTCAATCCTTGCTCTTTGTTTGTAAATGGATACCAAAACATGGTTTTACGTTCTACAGTATTCACGTGTCGTCCGTTTAAATTCGTAAAGGTACAATCCTTGTGCCACCAGGCCCCTTCATGGTAGTGAGCACATTGGCCTGAACCGTACCTATCATAATCCCGATCTTTTGTGGTGAACTTCATCCCCTTGAGACCTTTCATTGCATCACCTGCAGTTCCACTGTACGATCCAATGTGCTGCAGGGCATATTTTTTTCTTTCATTACCTATTTCGAAGTCATCATACCGGGCGTACTTGTACACTCCATCAAAGCTTTTCAATTCGACTATCAATTCATGTTTATGACTCTTCGTCATTTGGTGCACTTTCTCCAAACCTAACCAAAACTCTCTATCTAAATCACCGAATCCATCGCGGAACTCATCCCAGCCACGGTAAAAGTCCAATGAACCATCGTAACGATGCTGGATCACGTTCCATCCACCACCGAACGATTTCTGGTCGCAATACACTTTGAATGGTTCACTATCATAATTTAGACGGATCGTATAAATCCCCGACACGTCCGTTGGTACATCCTTGCATGAGGAAAAGGGAGATTGTCGAGGCTTCGGGGTTGGTGTTTTAATTTGTGGTGCCGAATTGTCAGCGCATTGGTTCTGCTTCGACAAAACAGTCACTGTCCGTTGCGAGAGATTATGGCAAGAGCGATCTTGTAGCACTAGCGCGACGTCTTGATCGAGTTTCTGGAGGGCGCTAAATATTTTCGTTCGATTTTCTTCCTGGCTAGATCGTTGTTGGTTCAAATCGTTTTGCATCTCTTGTAATTTCTGTTCCATGGCCTCTAATTTTGCCAGAAGCAGCTCTAGTGTGAATCCGAGCATCCTATCTTCAAACGAAAGGATTTGTTCCTTGCTCTCACTAGGTTTAGGGTCACTTGCGCCGACGTAGAGAGCGGCACAAACCACGATTAATCCTACGTGCAGCTTCATCTCTGGAGTACACTTTCAAGACACTTTCACTGTGCTATTGGGAGGGACGTATTATACTAAAATGACAAGTTGAATGTCGAACGATCGAAAACAAAAACGATCTGAGTCATCACCACATCTGTGCGTTGGTTGCTTGTATACTGTTCGTCTGATAAGCCAGTAGCAATGCTGTGCTGGCTTGCTCAAACCTGCTGCGGTCATGAGGATTTTATTTGGCTGATAAGTACACCACTCGATTCTCTATTAATCTAATATGTTGTTGCAAAAAAACCTAGGTTATTTTCGGATGATAAGCTGCTCCCAATACAATGCACACTTGCAAAGGTTTGGCGAATATATGCTTCATAAGGAGGGTTTAAGGGGTTTTGAAGAAATTGTAGAATATATTACAGCCATAGCATCAATTAAGGAGCAACATTTCTGTTATGTTTTTCAACGATGTTTTTTTTTGCAACCAAGTCTGAGATGAACCGTGGAAGTGAGAAAATGCTTATCAACCCAACAGAGGCCTCTCTGCTTCCAGCAATCCACCTCCGATTTGTGATTGGCTTATCACTACTTGATGCAATGAGCTGACGAACAGCTGTGATGGTGGTTTAAATCATAGTTGCCTTTGATCATTACCATTCGTCGGCTCAAAATTGGATCATATTGAAGTATAATATTCGCTGGTTTCCAAATAATGTAGTTCGTTTCTGACAGTGAGTTCGTTATGATTTTTTTCTCCAAATGTTAGAAACCTAGCAAATGCTATGATAACTGACCAAATGATAAGCAGATAAAGAGCTTAAAACTTCATAAGTTAATGTACAAATCTTCGTCAGTCTAAATCTAAAAATCTGAAACATTTATTATTTTCTTTTATGATACACTTAATAAGTGTATATGTCACAAATAATGTAACGCAACGTATTTGTAATTTTTTCCCTATATCATTCGTTTTATTAAATCCGCGAATATTTTCTAAAGGAAGCGAATATTTTCCAAAGATTCTTGCCCAGCATCCTTACATTCATCAAACGCACAATGCGTCACACGAACTCCCCCCCGAGTTATCCCACGAGCTTATGTTGGGCGGGGAAAGCTCTTTAGAAACCGGCTTCCCTGCAACCGACATCATCTTCCATCGGAAATCTTACCAAAACCGGGGGCGCCGCCCCCCACCCCAAATTGATAAACCCAAAACCCCCATTAGAAGTCCCGGCAAATTGTGTAAGATTATGGAGATTATGATAATTTTCATATTTTTATTCACCTCGCGCAAGGATGAACCCTCCGGTGGCGTCCTTTCCGTTCCATTCCGTTTCAGGGTTTCCGATTCTTTTTTTTCTCCTTTTCCTTATCCGTTCCGATGTCTGATTTTTTTCCAAGGCGCATCGGGCCCCAAAAGCCCATTCGAATCGTCCCAACAAAAAAAACACCAACGCCACCCTCTCAACCACACGCCATGCCAAACACACGCATACGTACAGGACGAGGGTTCCGTCGAGGGGTTTCGACTCGTTGCGCACATCCTAAAACAACATCTGACGGTGGCCGGAGCCCATTCACGTCGGACAATGGGTACAAATTCGCTGGCCCCGCTTCCACCTTCCTCCCCCCTTTGTGCTTGGGAAGCGGGTTTTCAAACTTTGTCCGCGACCCGAACCCGGTGGGTCGGGTTGGCGTGATTACGGACTGGACTGGACTGGAACGGGGTGGGGGGAACCAGAAACCGGAGCGCGACCGGAACCCACCGGAGTCGAATGAGGACCGTTATTGGTGGTAAAATTAGATTTGTTTGGGATTTATCCGTGCTGCTCTCTCTCACACACACAGACACCACGTCACCACGCAACACCACGTTTCACACATGCCACTGACGTGGATCGGATCGTGTCCGGACACGTGATGTTCGCGAAAACCCAACATTACCATTTCGCTTCCCCATGTCGCTGGTCCTTTGGTTCGAAAGAGCTCGGTTTTTATGTTGCTTCGATGCTGGGCATCCGATTTCCAGCATGGGCTTTCCGGCCATCCCTCGTACCTCGACCAGAAAACACCCCCGGGTGGGGGGCTTCGGATGTTTTGAGCGGCTTAGGAAACTTCATCGGCCGCTGGGCTGGTCGCAAAATTGCGGACCAACATTTTCCGTAACATGTTTTTTCACATCGTTCGGTGAGGTGCGGTGCTGGTGGCATTTGGTGGGGTTTTCGTTTGGTGATTTTCTTATTCAGACGCCCAACCCCCGAAAGGGGAGAATGAAAAAAGGTGTCGCACCATCCATGGCGCAATCTGAGCTGCGAGAACTTCGTAAATTTAAATTTTGTGCAGCAGTGGTGAAGAGGAAGATGAAGCAGAGGCAGAAGAAGCAGAGGATGCCTACACATATGCGAGCGCCAATGGAAAAGGTGGACAATCTAAAGAACGTTAGGAAGGACAGCACGACGACCGATCGTCGTCGCCGCCGCTTCGTTCAATATTTGCGGTTATGCTGAAGATTCTCGCAGCTCAGACACGGCAGCATATGTCGAGCCGGTGGTAGTGAGGCTTCCGTAGAGCGAAGCTTTATCAATGGCATGGCGTACGGTGCGGGTAACAGTTGGTACAAATGCAGAATGAAAATGCTTCTCCGTCGGAAACTAAGCCAATCAATGGAACGTGCATTCGACCAGCGACGACCTGGTTTGGTTGCTGAAAATGCAAAACAAAAGACTCAGAATTAATAAGAAAATCCGGAACTCTTTTGGATAACGATATTGAGATGCAGTACATACCAGGCTGAGGAAGGTAGATATGCCGGTGCTACTACCGGATCGTGGCAGTGGTCTTGGTATGCAAACTATACTCAAGAATGTTGCATATTGAGAACAAAAAAACTGGCAAACTATTTGAGACAATCAACCAAATCGATCGAGCTGCTAACACTTCTTATTGGATTTCAACACTTTCAGCTGCCGCGTAAAAAAACGGACGGAAAAAGAAACTTCATCACCGAGCGACAAATACGGTTTTAAATATTCGATTACAGTTTTTCAAACGTCAACTTTTCCCCACCGGGAAACGGAAACCTGGAAGAAACTTTAACAATGTGTGGCTACCGACGACACATGCCTTCGGAAACTTTCGAGGGCTAAGGAAACGAAAAACTAAACCCAAAACACCCGGAATGTGGAACCCTTTCTTGTCACAAGTAGCAGCGAAAGGGAATGTACCACGATTTTCCCCGTTTTTTTTGCGCTCTCAATTCGGGCGAGAAAAAAAAATACCGGTTGGCACGTCGAGCATTAAGAAGTTACACTCCAACGTTCCACACGTTCTTGTGCAGTGCCCATTTGCAACATTTTGGATTAAATTGCATCGTCCGACGGGTACATGTAACGACGGGCCGCATGTGCTTCAGTATGAAGCATGAAATGCTGGCGCATTGGAATGGAGAGTGGGGTTTTGCGTTCAAGTGGCTTCCTCCGGGTACCGCCGGGTCACCCGCCATCATGCTCTCAAGTTGTGTCGAGTTGTGTCGAGAAAGTTGGTCCTAGCAAGCGGCGAAACTTCCGAGATCGAGGTAAAGTGCAAATCATGTATGAAAACGTGCACCTTGGTAACGGGCGGTCGGCAGTAAACAGTAGTACGGTGAAAATGGGGAAATTCACTGCCACACACACACACACACACATACACGCTAATGCCACGCACAAGGTGGAACACAGAGTATTCATTAAATTGCATCATTATAACTTTTGCCACTAAAGAAACACACACACACGTAGATGCACACACATTCCTTTTGGTTCGATGCACCGACGAGAGAGGGATTAAAACAACGCAACCACAACGCCACCCGGAAGAAAGTTGCACCGGAAATGACTCGGCAGCAGCAGCAGCAGCAGCAGGCGCTGCCGATGGTGCTAGTGTTGGTGAGGGTTGAATTTGTTTCTTTGCTAATTCCTTCCACGGTTTTTTGTAAAACACCCTTTTTTTCGTTGTGTACGTGTGTGCCTGTGTGTGCCTGTGGTCGGTGGCACCATTTTTCTCTTTCACATTTGACACTCGACCCGAAGTGCGGGAAGGAAATACGAGCTACGGAGGGTGCTTGGACCGGGAAAAAGGGGGGACGAACAGAATTGCCACTTATGTTGCTCAATATCTTTCATGTCACTGCCGGTTGCCACAGCTTACAGCAGCCAACCCAGAAGGGAGTAGCAGGTCTTAAGCTGCGATGCGATGGTCCTGCCCTGCTCTCAACAAGGTAGCTTCATTCCTCTTCCAACATGGATGCGTGCCCAAGATTAGCATAAGGATGAAACGTGAAAAGAACAACACTTGAGTTAGTTTCGCAAACAGTTTGCCATGATGGCATGCTGTGGCTGCCGGGGTGTTGCTAGGTGCGCGCTGGCGATGGTGGCCCAGTTCTTGCTGGCGGCAATGTTGTTGCTATAGCATGAATGTTGAAAGTTATACTGCTTTTGTTAACAGCATGAGCTATGTTTCTAACTCTTTTGTATCTCTCTCTCTCTCTCTCTCTCTCTCTCTCTCTCTCTCTCTCTCTCGCGCCCTCTCTTGATTATAGACTCTTGATTGTTGGACTACTAATGGAATAGACGTTGCGGCGGTCGATGCGGTAAGTTGATGTCCTTGAAAGGAACTTTTGTTGTC
>NC_064874.1:71971056-72021056 GCF_943734745.1 Anopheles darlingi | reverse complement strand
GGAACTAAAGGCTTGGACGGTTGGCCGAAGGTGGACATTCCGGTCTTACAGCTTTTCTGTTTTCCATTTTTCGCACAGGAAAAAAAGGGAAGAAGCGAGCGAGAGAGAAAAGCAACGTGGGAGATCGAGTCGAGTGTAAAAGGATAGTTTTCCTGACTTGACGGTGCTAATAACGTTGGTGATAATGGGGCGAGATGATTCCTTTCTTTGCCCTAGTGTGCTTCACGAACAACGGTGTAAAAAGCTCGCCGGCTTCGAGGCTGGGTTGCTACTTTGTGTATGAATTTATGATAAGACGAACGACACGACGACAGAGAGAGAGAGAGCCACTTTTACTGGCCACTTTGGGGTGTTTTATAGGGCAGAAGATGATGCAACGAGATGCCAGTTTTATGCCATTGGCGTCGCCATTTGCCTTTCACTGTATTCGGGTGCATTTTCTCAATGCTTTAGTGGGTCGCAAATTTTGTAATGGACCAAAATGGGTTCTCCTCGAAATGCCGGTTTGAAGTTGTCTCTTCTCTCTGCAGCACGGATTAGCAGCCATCGTAGTCGCGGCGCAATGGCGCATTCATCGGCATGTCACAAGCACAGCTCAAAGAAGGCTGCGAAGGTCGCAGGAGTCAGGAAATGGAATGTAAAACATTTTTCATGCTGCTGCTGCTGCTGGCGAGATGAAGTCATTCTGTTAAAACCACAATCCAAGCAAACAACAAGTCAAGCGAGAAAGAGAGAGAGAGAGAGAGAGAAAGAGATCAAACCCATACAATTATGGCATTGAAGCGCGTCTTCACGAGATTCGCGACCATCGTTCTGTTCTGTTGCTTCCGCTTCTCTTTTTCTCGCATTTGTGCTGCGTCATGTGTTGCCGTTATCATTCCCAGTCCCTTATCCCGGCCCCGGTCCTAGTCCGCCTCGCGGGTGACTCTAACGATTGGGGCGTTTTGGGGTTCGGTTTGGTTTTGCTGTGAAATGAAAAATGAAAAAAATCGTTTTGTCATTCATCACGATGAAAGATTGTTTGTTGGTGGTGGTGGCGGTGATGGTGACTTTCGGTTGACTTTTGCGGGGCAAACTGTCTTCTGCAGCAGCCACCGAAACCACCGCTCCTTCACCGGCTCCCTGACAGGATGCTGCTTAACGCTATTAGCCGTCGGAGGTCGATCCCAAAAAGGCTCGACCTATGGCTATGGCATGCCCGCCGGGATGTGTTGTGTTGAGTCTCAATCCGTCGCCGTGGCCTGGCACAGCATGCTGCTGACGTAACGGTTTGGTTTTCGGGGCAATGATAATTTGAAGATTATCTGATGCCAGATGCCATTAGATGCCACCAGTTTCGGCGGTTTTTTTTCCTCTTTGACTTCGCGTACTTGGTTCGCAGGTTCGGGGAATCATCAATCATTTGGGTGGAATAAAGTAAGTCGTGAGGCTACAAACTCCCGTCCAAAGCTGTTACACGATACACGGTACGGGTTTCGTCCGGTGGCATCGTCGGTTTGGTTGAAAGTGAATTGAATGGGACGCCGATGAATGGACGGAAACATGTCAGCGCGATGCCAGCGTAAACATATAAATATTTATTTGAAGAAAGGCAAGTGTGACGCATCATTAATTGGGGCGAAATGTGATTCCTTTTTCATCTGGACGGTCTTCCCGGGTGGCAAAGGGACTCTCCTTGTTATGGTATCACCTTATCGTTTTAAATTTGACATCAAAAGTTTCCAATTTCTCTTTGTATTTTGAGAGCGTGATTATTTTTTAATATATTTCCAAGCGATAATGGAAGTGTTTATGCTTTGTTGCTCAGAAATACATAATGAATTGCGACGGAGATCAAATTAAGATTTTGTTTATTCGAAAGGCGAACAAAAGTAATACGGAAAAGCAAATTTCGCTTCTAAATTATTCATCCAAAAAGACTGATACAAAGAATCTAAAAGCACTGAAAAAAATCTGCTTGGCAAACAAATGTCCAATAAAATTATATTAAGCCATTGGGTATTATTTGCTTTCGTGATCTAAATAAGATGATAAATATGATAATTAAATGATAGTAACATTCACATTCAACATAAATAGCTTCAGAAACGATGTCCACCGAATGAATGGAAACGTTTCTTCACCTTATTGTAATTAACTGTAATACTTTAAGCTTCCAATCCCCTAGCAACAAAAAGACATGACTTTGCATATTTTTACGAGAGCTTATGGCGCATAGAAATTGTACAACGATTAAAATGTTTAAGGAAGTTAACCGCGTAGCTTATAATGGTTTTGATAAACGTCTTTATGATGGAAATATAACCAAATGCAAAACCAACGACTTACTAGGGCTATTTTCAATATATCTGTACTAATTTATCATAGTTTACATAGTAAAAGAGAAACATAGAAGAATGAAAAACATAAGGCATATCACAATTACGTAGTTTACGTTACGCTTAAAAAAATCCTAAATTTGAGAAAAGTCTTGAATTTGTTGTTTCCTAGTTTCGTATGCTGAATATGTTTAATATGAAACAGACTTGTAAGCTCGTTGTAAACATATAAAAATGAACAGAATGTAAAACTCTCATCTACGCAAACGTATTCTATGCATGCTTGAAAATGCAGCAACTGTGCATCTCTTTAAAACTTTAAGAAACCCTCTGCCACCCGGCAGGACAGGAATCCAATAATTGTCTGGTTCATTCCCAACCGACAACATTGTTCCTCCCATGAAATCCCAATTGGTTCTGGCCGGTAGTGGTGGTGGTTGGTTAATATTGCAATCTAACCATCATCCGCCTTCACAATAACGTTCCGCTATGTGCAAGAAGCAGCAGCAGCAGCAGGAAATGGTTTTGCATACACTGTCCATCATAAACCATCGAGGTGCAAGCGGCAAGTGGCTGCAAATTGCAATCTAGCATCACTCACGATGTAATCGTTCGCCTCGTTGATGATAGCCAGCGGGAGTTGCAGCCTGGCGTCGGTAGTCGTACGAAGTGGGCGTACAAAAGGCGTCGAAGAAACGGCAGACAGACAGACACACCGGCAACGTGGAGGGCAGGGGGTCCGACGGTTGGAGTGAAGAAAGTTTTCCCATTTTCCATCGCCACGGAACGGTATCGAGCACATTCCGGCGCACCAGGCGTCTCCATGGCTTCATGGCCCGGTCCGAGGCCGCAATGTTGCCAATAACTCTTTCGCTCACACACACACACACACACACACACACACACTCTGGCACACACATACAGACCCGGGACCACTCACTGGCGATCGGGAAAGCTCGCTGTGGCTCGATATGCATTTTTTTTTGTTTTGCTCCTTGCTCCCTCATTCCATTCCCCTTCCCAGGGCACCTTCACCTTCCTCCCTTGCTTCAACCCTGTAATCAGCATTGGCAGCAGCAAAGGCCAACAACACCCCGCGACCCGGTTGGTGGTCGGTTGTTGAACGAAAGGCTGGAACTTGGCAAATAAAAACTAATAAAAAAGTTTTTTAATTGAAAAGTGATTTTCCACTCTGTTGCCTCCCTCTGTTTTTGCCGCTTTTCCCCCCGTCCCTCCCTTCCTCCTTTCCTCCCTATGGTTCTGGTACTTTGGTCAATTCTTCGGAAACGCAAACCAGAACCCAGACGATGCTCTGAAGAGAGAAAGAGAGAGAGAGAGAGAGAGATGATGCACCGGACCAATTGCATATGCTGCTACTGCTGCTGCTGCTGGACCCCTTCCCCCCTTTTTCCTGACCCGGCTGCTCTTTGGTTTCCTGGCGACGCTTCAACAAGCGACCAGCAACAAAACGGAGGAGGCTGCCATATTGCCACTTTTCTCTGTTTCCATGTATTTTCGGTTTGCAAGCTTCGCTTTTCCTCTCGCCTTCAGCACCACCAGCACCAAAGCGTTGATTGGAAGCAGCAAGTCATTTCAAACTATTACCCGAACAACCCAACCACCCGGGGAAGAGGCAACGCGGGGACTGGGGTGGAAAAATTGTGTTTTTCACCTCCACGGACATGGCCGATGCAGCAAGATTTACGGGACCGCGTTCCCAGCGAGAGTGGGAGACCGGGGAGGTCGGTTGGTGCCGAGAGCGTTGCATAAAATATAATTAAACTTTAAGCGAACAACATGGCGTCCCCTTGGAGGGCTGAAGGCGTTAATTTAGCACTTTTGTTTTCCCACCTCCTTTTGCCTCGCTACTCGCTATCGGACCCCGTGTGCGTCCCGGGTGGTTGCCAGGTGCTGCTGTGGTGGCCGCAACTAATTGCATGTAATTTCGTGTTTCGAGCACCGTGGACAACGGTTGCACCGTTGTTTTACGATTTTTCACTTCCTGTGATGTGATGTCACGCCAGCGGAATATCGATTGAGGGAGGTATTGCTCTAAAAGAAAAGAGAGAGAAAAGAGAAAATAATTAATTTTTCATTGGAATAAGCAAGAAAACTGTTCGCATTTACAACATTTTCAAACCACTATATTCACCAGCGCCTGCTTTGGTCTGCTTTGATTGATTTTCCACAAATCCTCGCATGCTGCTTGACCAATCCGCTTGCGTCAGTTCCGAGCAGAGCGCAAGATAAAAAGCAAGTTTCCAAAAAAAATCCCTTCCCTAAAACAGTAGCAAAAGTTGCAAACCGATCGGAAAGAATTTCAATCAAACCGAAGCTCGCCGAGGCATCCGCCGCGTGCTATTCAAGTAATCCAGCGAGCAGCTCCATTCTGCCTGCTTGGCTGCTGGTTCATTTCAAATTCACGCCCGTGCCGCGATTGCCGTCGCTGAAACAACGAATAAACAATCAATTGATGCCCCCCGGGGAGGTGGCGTGGCCGAGCAAGAATGTTGACGAATTCTAGAGCAAAAATATTGAACTGGCTGACTGGCTAGCTGCTGTTGCCACCAAAGCAGAGAGTCTCAACATCTTAAAGCCAGAAACACACACACACACATACACAGAGGACGAACCGGGTCGAGCTGTCATTGTCAGGCGGTCGCGTTTGTCACCGCAGCTCCGGGTGCGAAGTGTGAAAGAAAATAAATAAATAAATGCTTTCAAGGTGCTGCTTTAGTGTTATGTTTGGAGGCTGCTGTTCCTCCCCGAGGCTGCACCACAATATTTGGCACAATTCCGACCACACAAAGAGGCCCAACGAAACATCCAAATGGAATCCGAACACGAGCTGCTGCTGCTGCTGCTGCCACATTGCTTCAACAGAAACAGAAACAGAACCAAAGAAAAACAATACAATCCCGACAATGGTGACGAGGACGATGATGATGCTGCTGGCCTGGCTGAATGTCTGGGTGTGGCTGGTCGACATGAAAGGCATGCTTTCCTTCAATTCGGCCCCTCCGACCCCTCCGTTTTCCGGTTCGGTTTCGGTTCGCCAATGCTTTTATGTTCGAAGGAAAATTAAAATGGTTTTCTATTTCGTTGCTTTCCTTCCTCGCGTTGAATGGAATGGGGATTGAGGCTGGAATGAGAAAGTTTAACATTGATGCTGCTGCTGCTGCTTCTATTCATTCTCGGCATGCTCGGGATGTTTCTCGTTTCTCTCTTTTATTTTGTTTCAATTGATGGCTGTCGAAGATTCCTGCGTGGTCATTTCCTCTGGAGGCTGTTTAAAGAAAATGCTGCTTTTCTGCTGTGGTCTTGACTCGTGTCGTGGCTTCTATTGTTTCCATTCCTCATTTCTGCCTCTAAAAGCGAGATAAACATGCTTTGTTGGGATTGAGCTGGAAGAGAGAGAGAAGAGTGAAATGTTTATTTGTTTTCAGACCCTAAAAGGCACTGGGATCTCTCCAATCAATTAATTGAAAATGGTCTTGACTTGACCAACACAATCATGCCGCTTGAATTTCATATGAATTAAGCAACCTGGATCATGTTCTATGCATTAACGTTTTATGCATCATTTTATGAGTGCCCCTCCCATAAGCAACGTCACAACAGTATGGATCACGGATTACACCCGGTAATTGCCTTCGCTGGGGTTGGATGGTGTGACCAAAACGACCAAAGAAACGAGACCTTTCTGCTCTGCTCTGCTCTCACCAAGAAACCACCGCCGCCGCCCGCTTCTAACTTAAAAGCAACTGGTAAACCTTATTAGTGTGAAGGCCACCCTTCGGTCCTTCAATCTTACAAGAAACCGGTAGTCGTTAGTCGTCATCGTCGTCGTCGGCGTCGTCATGCAAGCACAAGAAGGCACGATCTTTCGACCTGCTTGCTGCGCTGCCTTTGAGGCGTGGAAGACGACATGCTACCAATTAATTATTCATGGTAATGAAGAGCACATAATTCCTTCTTATCAGCCCGGTAACGAAACCGGGGTCCCCAAATCGGTGACGTACGGCACGGAGCAGCAGCAGCAGCAGCAACAGTAGCAGCAAAGGAGGAGGAACAACCACAAGGAACCACTTGAGATACAACCAGTGCGCGCCAGTGTGCACTCAGTGGCTAACCCCGTGACCATACGTTGTTAAAATTTAATACAAATCCTCCCTTTCTCTCTCTTTCTTTCTCTTTTCCTCTCTCTCTATCTCTCTCTCTTCCTATCTTATCCTGGTGGATGGTGTGGTGCTTCACACGGAACACGTTCACACCAAAAACTTTCTCACGTCTCGTCGAACTTCATCGTCTTCGTTGTTCGGTGGCGCTTGTTGGCAGGGAATCCGTCGGGGTGGGGAGTAAATCTGTGGAAATCTAACCTCACTGGCCTCACTGCGGGGTGCTTAAGTGTAGCCCCGGGGCGGGCGGGTGTATCCCAGGAAAGGGAGTGGGGCCATTGTATCGACCGAAACTCCGTGCGAAAGAAGAAGGTTACCGGAGAAGGGATCGTGCCATTACGAGTCGCCCAAGAAAAGGTCAAGAGGCGGGGGAGGGAGGGCAGGTCCAAGGTGGTGGCCGCCAGATGCTTTTCTCCCTGTTAATGGCCATATGGAGTCGGTCGGTTTGGTCGGTTGGCATGAATAATGAATGGTGGAAAGGAGCTTCAAAAGTGCCAATATCACTTCTACCTCAAGGCTCCGGAGAACTACTTCTTCGAAGGAAGCGAAGTGTGCGAGATGTAACACTGTTCGATGGGATTGATGAGCCTGTCGGTGATAAGCACTACAGGCACTAGAGCCGCAGTCCCATCTTAGATTCCAATTAAAAAGCCTGAAGCAGGTGCTGGGCGCTAGGTCGATCGAACTTCAGTGTATTATGTTCACCTTAAGCACCATAAACTCGATGAAAGAGAGAGAGAGAGAGGGGGAGAGCTTTAATCGATGAATCTAGAATGGAGTAGCAGCACTAAAGAACAGCCGCTTGATCAAGCTGATAAAGCCGTTAATAGAATGCTTAATGATTAATCATCTTAAGAAGTTTCCTCCTTCTTTCGATTGATTGAGTTATAAAACGTTGATCAACGTTAACCAAACGACTCACTCTCTCTCTCTCTCTCTCTCTCTCTCTCTCTCTCTCTCTCTCTCTCTCTCTCTCTCTCTCTCTGGCTCGTCATAGTGAAAGGTCGTTCTGGTAATGTCATTTCTGTGGATCATCTCAGTAGCCAGTTAGCCTTACCGAAACAGGAGGCGCTAGCTTGATGTCACGTTCTGTTGCCGTTGGTGACGATGATACAGGGAACAGGGTCAGTAGCGCGGAACGTTCCGGTCCCGTACGACTTCTGGCTATGGCATGATGGCTACGGACTCCGGACACCGGATGATGCTGCTGGTGCTGCTGCTGCTGCTGCTGCTGCTGATGACATCCGGTGGTGCTGGAGATGAACTGTCGCGGTGCCTTCCTGCAAAGAATAATATGCCTTAATTTATGCACTCCAATTATCACCAGCATAAATTACCATCGGCAATCGGCAGCCTGCGCTGTTGCGTTGCACCATCATCGCTACCGGATGCTTTAGAGCCCGGGGTAGGCCCGTTTGCCGTTTGTTTGCGATTCAACCCCGCTCCCTTCTGTGTATGACGCTTTCCATCGCTCTCTCTGGTTCTGGTTTTGGTCTCATCAGAAGCACGCACACGGTCACAGCTTCACTTTCGTTTCCGCAGCATCACGTCGGAACACACACACGCACGCGAGGACCTCCTCCTTCACCCCCCGGGGGTGGGATGAAACACTCATACATATTTACTTGCTCATTAAACTAATTGAAACTAATCTCGCATCGGTTCAGTGAGTGCAAATGGAAAAATTTGCCATGCAAACATGGCGGCGGTGGTGGAGAGCAACCACAATCAACATACCAACCAACCCGACCGATCTCGGCCGATCATAATGTCTAACTGCTCGCCAGCAAACACGCCAAGGGCCCACATGCTAGCAAACGCCGGTAATGGGAATCTCCGTCCTTCTGTCCGTCCGTATGCATGACTATACACGATCGCTGATGTTTATGCTCGCCGATGTTGGCTGGTGTGTTATGCGAGACCAACGGGGTCTCATGTTCTCAGATGACACTCCTGTCCGCTCGACGTCAGTGGTCAGTGTGCAGCGTGACGTGTGTATGTTTACACATTATGCTTTTGGGCTGCATGGTTGTCCGGCTCTTAACTTTCCCAGAATTCTGGTAAAGAATCCGAACACGACATGGTGACTGGTAGTCTGGTAACATCAGCTGGTTTTTCACCCCCACTGTGATGCTTTTAGGGTACTGTACAACATAATTCCACCACCCAGCATTCCATACCCGCAGAGCAAAGCTGCGAAAAAACAAGACAAATCCATTATGACACAGATATTTTAATCTGAAAGTCCAGCGCGACCGTCAAGCGAGTGGACGACCGGACCTCCCACCCCCTACCCTCCGGAATGGTCCAAACAATGGTGAAACATTTGGGGAATAATTTCGCGCTGACATTTTGCGCTGACAAACCCACTGGTTGGGAACATAAAAAAGAAACGAATTCTCCCCAATGGCGGCGTAATGACCGGCACGCGCGCGCTCCCCTTACCAACAGCGTGCTCGGCAGCTCGTTAAAAAATATATGCCAACATAAACATGTTTACTGTGTGTGTGTGCATGACCGCCACCACCAGCAGCGTGCCCGCGTTGACGCCATCGACGGGTGCCCGGAAGCCCTGAAATGCTGACGTTTTTCGGGTGGGTGCGATTCGGTTCCACTTGCAAATGGCTCCATCCACGACCATCACGGGGTGGTGGGCTGAAGGGATCAAAGTACAACCGTGGGTCATGGAACGCGCTGCTTGCAAAGTGCCACGCGACTTGCAGGCGACCGGGTATTTTTTGTTTTGCTGACGTAGTATTAGGAGGAGCAGCAGCAGCAGCAGCAGCAGCAGCAACGTTTACGAGGTGTCCAATGGTCACTGTCTTCGGTTGACCTCACTTAGTGGTTCTGTCGAGTGGCAAGTGTCTCAAGTTGCGCTGCGGTTATGTCACGTTTGTTGTGCATTTAAAGACGCCTCTGTTCTGGGGCAATGCATTGAAGATATGTTTTTTAAAGAATTTGTTTTCAAACAATAGGGGAAGATACTTCAAAGACAGTAGTTATTCCTTTAAACATTTTGGTAATTTCTTTCGACAACTTTTACTATGATCGTTAATGAAATTAAAATGTCGAACTATTGTATTATAAAATTGCGATAAAGCTGATCTTTTTTATATGCAGGAACTAAACTGCTGACCAACTTCTTAATTTGACAAAATTTAAAGTCGATAAGAATTTCTATGATTAATCAGAACAGCAATTCCATAAGCAACGAAGTACACTTTTAACGAATAATTTTTAGTAATACATTTTTATAGAAAAGCTAAGTTAAGAAATATGATTTAAATGGAAGAGAAACAACCTTATCGCTTCTAAATTTTGGTTCTTAAATGTGAATGTGGATGCTGAAATTAACAATAAGCAAAATAATAATGCGTATTCAATTTTTTCTGATTATCATTTCTCCATATTTAGGACATACTTTTTTAAAGAGTGGTATTAGAGCTAACTACTCACTTAACTTAACTTTGTTTGTACCCTTTTCTGTGTGCTACGTAAATCAAAGCAAACAATTGACTCGAGTATCTAATAAAACATTTTATAAAGGACTTTTTCAAGATAATCCCCATAAAACAATTTTAGCAACAAATCAGCAACAAGTGGTTTAACACTTTCCTTTTCTCTTTTTTTGCAGATCTACATTCGCAATGAAGCAAAATAGTTTCCTCTGTAAGTGTTCTGATTGAAATATGATATTAACAAGCCATACCATATTCACAATAACGCCGATCTGATTAACTAAATAGACACAAACAAACGAAACGATCGCACAAAACAAACGAAACGATCGCACACTGTTACCGTTTACCGTATCGAAGTCATTGCTCTGGAAAACTTTCTGCCGAACGAATCCATCCCATTTCCATGCCACTGATCGGTCATTTTGGGCACCATTTGAAGCCACGCTCATGGCTCATGGCTTCAGCTGGCCGGGTAGCTTATTATAAATGCCACCAGAACTTTACCTCAAACTCATCAGCGCTTCATTTCCCATTAATGCGAGCAACGAAATGATCGGCCTACGCCGGCCATACTTTATGACACCGAAATGTCCCGCGCGCATTCCAGGACCACCACCCGGTTCCTGTCACCCTGTCGGTATGACATTCGAAACCCCTCTCGTCGGCACCACTACTGCCACTACTGAGTCGACGAGCACGTGCGTCCGGGTGAACTAATTAAGGAATCAGTGACAATATCCCATTACCCCGGTGGTTGTCATCCTTTTTATGCTCTTCGTTGCATTATTCATATCATACCAAAAACCGGTGCCTGGTGCCCGGTGCCCGGTGCCCGGTAGCTCGGACACCGTAGCGTCATCTGCAATCTTGCCACCAAAACACCCACAAACGGCCAATACCAACGGTGACGCCGAATTAATTACTGCCTGCATATTGATTGCTCTGTTCTCCTCCGTCGCCCAGTCGCAATCTGCTACTCATAATTTGATCCTGATCCCGGGCCCCAAAAACTGACCCCACCGCCGCCGCCCACTTGCTGACGGGCGCATGTCATCGACGCAGACGAGAAGAAGAAAAGGGAGAAGGAGAAGAAGGAGGAGAAGGGTTCCATTTACCGGGGGTTTTGCTAGTTTTTAGTCAATTTTCGGTGAAGGGTGAAGGGTTCGGTGAAGCGACCGGAACCGGATCGACCGGATCGACCGGTCTGTAGCCAATTTCGGATGCTTTTTGACGACCTGCCAACCAACACACATAACGAAGCAAACTCTCGAGCTGTTCAGTTCAATCTGGGCATTTTATTATCACAAATCACAAACCACTCGCTCTCTCTCTCTCTCGCTCTTCGGTCTTCGGTGTTAGACACTGACCACTCGGCAACAGCCTCCCCCCCGGGGGTCAGTAACCGTAATACCCGGTAGAACCGTGCGTTGATGCCACGCAGGGGACCGGTACGTACTGGGGTGCACAACCATCGTGCACCGGAGGACCGCACTTGGTGTGTCCTCCGTAATGCCCTGCTGCTGCTGCTGCTGCTGCTGCTGGATCATGACCAGTCGAGTATCCTCCAGCTGCGTAGTTCCGGGCTGCTACGGTGGCCGCTGATGAATGATGATAGAGCTCCTGCGGTGCTGCCGCCACACGGACCGGTTTCGGTGCGTATCCAGCATACTGTGCGATGCTGCCAGCGATGCAGAGCGCCACCAGAATGAGCAATGTTGCTGCAACGGATTTCATCTTTCTCCGAAAATTTCGGTGTCGCTCGGTGGTGTCGCCGGAGTGCTTCGATGTCGTTGTCGAAATGCTAACCGAGCGTGACCACTTATTTATACGTCGCAATCGGATACACACACACACACACACACGCACAGGCTGATGGCTGATGACTGAAATAGGATTCCTCCTCTCGCGACCGTCGATCGAATTGGATTTCACTTTTTACTCCCTCCGAAACGAAAAAAAAAACGAACGTTGGACGAATTTCGATCGTAGCTGGCGCTTCGCAATCGCGACCGTCGCGGTGTATTAGGTCTGGACCATTGTCCAGGATGCGCGCTGCGTTTTGAGCCAGGACGGGTTGACCGGACGAAAATCAACGCGAACACGGCAATGTTGAGACAGCTTGCAAATAGCGTTGTGCGAACCACTTTTTGGCATTGCGCTTTTTTTCTCTCTCTCTCTCTCTTCGATGGATTTCCATTTTCGGTGCTCGATGCTCTGCAGTACTCTGCGGTGGCAACGGACCATAGCCTGCCTTGTCAGCTGTTGTGACTCCGAGTGAGTCGTGCCGGTGCCGCTGCCAACGCTTGCATGCGTCAGTCGGTTTTGCGATTTAATCGATGATGTTTATGGCTTTTCATCGATGGACTGCTGTTTTATTATCGGCAATCGGCGTCGTACGCAGGCAACTGGTGCTAAAGCCGCGCGACGCGGGACATGTTCTTTCCACCGACCATCGATGCCACGCTTTGCTTTTCAATTCGTTCGTTCACATCGGGGAGAGGCGCGCGTGCTTTGAGGCCCCCTTCCGCACACTAATTGAGTCAATGGCCTGTGATTTCCGTCATGGACGGGCATGTCAACGGGCGGATGATAGACCCGTTGAACCTCGTCCGTATGTTGAACTTGAACACTAACGGTGCACGGCAAGTGTTTCAAAGCGTACCATTTTGGCCGAATTTCGATGGTTGATAATTAGTGACAATGGTTGCTAAGAGGAACCTCCTTTTCAATGGACTTTTGATGACAGCAAGTTGACTTGTGCCTAGCATGGGAAGGAGCTTCGTTAAATATGTGTCAGCAATAATTCAAGACTGGAAATTTAAGCAGACTCTTTCAAGAATATAATTGGCATTTAATTGTGTGAAAGTAATGCAGCACTGACAGTGAGATGCATGTATGCTTTGTCATTTTGTGCCAGTGTTCATTTGAATCAGGCTTCTGGTTCGCACAATGAATGGCAGCAACAGACTTATCAATATATCTGCACCCTGGTTAAGTTTCTAAACGAATCAAATGAATGAATTAAACCTTACAGCAAAAGGGTACAGTGGTTACGATGTACAAGATTTCATTCAAATGCTCGAGTTGTTACGAAGCCGCACTCACCACAACATGTTGCTCGAAATGAAATTCTTCAATCTAGTTAAATTTATGATAAATTTCAGCTTTGTGTGGAGCATGGTTTAAGTTTGTATCCTCCCCGTAACGGTTTAATTGAAATAAATGGAACCAAATTAATCTGGTTAGTTAAAACTTAACAAAGAGATACGAAGCTCACGTCTGATATGAAACCATATAACCATGGAAACTGGTTGCGGCCTTTCTCATTCATTCGTGCAGATAAATCTCTCCCTATAAATCAGCTCTACTCAGCCATCAACATGTCGTGCCACGTTTTGCGATGAAATACCGTCCTCAAACCCTAGCTCTTATCACAAACAGTAGGTGTGGCACCGGTGGAATCGTTTCAGGTTTCAGGCTCACTTTTTGACTTCAACACGGCGCGTGATGAAGGCCGCACCATCTATCGCAGTGGAAAAAAAAAACAGAAATCCAATCCAACTCCTCGCCTCAAACACAAAAAAAAACAATCCACGCACAAACAACAACTTTTCTGCGAAAACAAACTTCTTTCCGGTGGCATTGTCATCGTTCCTTTATCGAGCCCCAAATGATCTGATCTGACGCGCTATCTGCTCCTTAAATTAATGCTTCCCCAATTGAAATAATACGATGGCCCTCCACCCTACGTCCCACCCCCCGGAAGCAAAAGTGTCGCGTGTAACTCGTACTCCATCTCCTGGAACTCCTCACTTCGGGAGCGAGTGATTCGGAAACATGACACACGACACACACACACACAGCCTCCAGTCACTCCAGTTATTGATGTGATTCATCTTGTGGAGGAGGAAAGGGCAGAAAGCGGAGGTAGAAGTGTCACTTCACATCTTCTGCTTCTCCTACTCCTCCTCCTTCAGCTCCATAGTGTGACAAATGAAAAACTACCTCCACCGAAAACAGCATCTCGCAGCAACAGCGACACCAAAACATCGCCGTCGCCAGAAAATGGAAACGCGTCTATCGCGTTTGTGCTGAGCTCAGCACAAGTGGCCGTCGCTGCTGGTGGCACGTGCGGGCAGCCTGGTAACCTGAGACGAAGCCGCTCGCGACGTTCGTTTTCTATTTTCCCGCGATAACGCAAACACACAAACACTAGCGTAGCGAGGACGAACGACGCGACGTTCCACGGACGGGGGAGTCTCAAGCAAAAGCAAACGATTCGAGAAAACCAAACAAACAAACACAATCCGCTCGCCACCAGCCCGATCCCCTCGGGTGAAAAACTTCAGCAAGAAGCAAGAACCTCAACGGCAACGGAGCAAAAAGCAAACCGACCAAGATCGAGCGCGAGCGAAAAGAGGGACGTGAAGCGTGAAAAACTCGCCGGCGCCAAATACAAATCGAAAAGTTGTAAGTTTCCCGTTTTCCATCCATCGCAATTCCTTTCCGCCCCTTACTTCGGGTGGGGGGAGTAGTTTTTCTTGTTTTATTTTGGGCCCCTTTTGTGGGGTGCGTTGGTTCGCTTCCGGGCAACCGCGTTATCCTTCGTTATCTTCGCTGTCGGATGAATCGACTTCCTATCTCCTCCGGGGCGAGAGAGAGAGAGAGAGAGAAAGGGTGGTGGGAAAACTTTCCTTCGGATGCTTATTATTTATCACAAAATATCGAATTGGGAGGAACCGAACCGACAAAAAAAATCCCCAGGCCCAGCATCATCTATGGCCGTCGGTGTGTGTGTGTGTGTATGTGTGCTGTGTCGAAAAGAGAAATGGATCGAGTCGCCATGGAGCATGCGGAGACGGGAAAATCGTGGCAACGCTTTCCGGGTTTGATTGTTTTGGCCACATGCGGTGCCCATGGCGATGCTGCGCAGCAAGCGGTTTTCCCATCAAACATGCTGTGCGTGTGTGTGTGGAGAGAAAGAAATCTATCATATGGTCACTTCTAGTTGGCCATGCTAGTAAAGGAAGGAAGGAAGGTTAACGGCTGCAGCCATTAGTTTGATGTTATCGCTCGTCATAGTAGGCCCGGGGAGGCCCGGTGGATGGTCCGGCCGGTCGACGCACTCGAAATGCTCCGAGAGAAGTTCTCCTCCAGCTGGCCTCTAATGAAGGTAGTTTGCCTTCTTGTTTACGCGAGGAAAGCTGTTCTTATTGAAGGTGGGCGGGTCGGGAGGTGGGAAACTCCAAAAACTCCACCCACCCTACTACCAAAACATTTATCGCTCGCTCAGCCTTCTTCCCCCGGATTGCTGGAGACGTGGCGATGGAATGATAAGCCATTTGCCCGGGCATCTTACGAGCCTATTCCGCGCGCAAGATTCCCGGAATGATCTCATTTGTCTCCCGACCGGGTTCACGGGGTTCAAGATTTCGGTCCCGCAGCACATGCCAACCCTCTGGATCGAATATGCTCGATACGATAGGCGATAGGCATTCGACGGGTTGATGGGTGCCTGATGCCGGGCCGATGGCGCGGCAACATATCGGCGGCAGTAAAATGTGAAGTGGGTTGAAATTAATTTCTGCCAACATGTTTCCCGGGACCAAGACTTTCGGAAGAGTTTTGTGCACGCTTTCTCGAGAGTGTGTGTGTGTGGGTGTGTGAGGGAGGGAAGGAGAAAAGCACTTTCTTCGCTTGACGGGAAACACGACGACGACGACGACGACGACGGGACGTCAGGATGAGACTAATTTGTCGTGATGTATTTTCGGTTCTCAGAATTGGATTTTTTTTCTTCTGTTGGACGCTTTGCTCGATGATGTTGACGGTTGCTGCTGCTGCTGCTGCTGCTGTCGCTTCTGGGCCTAGGCTCCGAAAACGGTTAACTTTTACTTTGCGGAAGACTCAAAATGGAATGACAGCGGGTGGCAGCTGGTGGTGGTGGTGGTAGTGGCAGGGTTCAGGCCCTCCCCTGGGGGCAGAAATTCCCATTAAATTACTCTGGAGGAAGGCAAACGGGACCTTCTTCGTTAAAGAGGTCTGCTGCAAAGTGAATGAAGAGCCGGTTGATCTAGGATTTTGTTGATGAAATAAATGAAATCTATTAGCTTTTTATTTTGTATTTAGCTATTTTATGATGGCAAAGGCCTTTTAATACCATTACTAAAAAATCATGCAAAACTGCGCCATTACAATCTAGCAGAAGTGTTACTCGATAAAACACATGTTCATGAGAAAAACGTTTTTTACTTCATTTCATGTTAAACTAGCTGCCCCGACAGACTTCGTACTGTCTTTGATCGGTCGTGGGTTTATCGTAAACAGGAACTTTAAAATTTTAGTAGATATAATTTTATCTATTCCATAATTTGGTAGTATTCGATTTATCAATGAACCAAATCAATAGCTAGGTCCGTTAGTGATGTTGGAAATAGAGATGCGACGTGCTTGTAAATATGAGCTGGAAAGTTAACATGATGTTTGAGTTTTAAGGCTTTGCCTTTCGGGCTAAATGACGTCATTTGGAACAACGAATTATATTTTCCCAAGTATTTTTAAAAAAAGTTTGACTTTAGTATTCGGCTTGCACATAGCTCGTTAAGTTCAAATGCTGTGTATTTAACGGCATTACAATACGACACACTTGATCCATTTTTCCCCGGTATTCAGCTTACGATGATTTAAATAGTCACATGGTAGATCATAACTAAAAGCACCGCACTTCAAATTTACTCAAACGTCGATCGATCAGATCGAGGGTCTTTCTTCTCTCTCGGACATTCTCGGTGATCATTCCAATCGCAAGCCGTTCCTGATAGATAGGATATGTTGGTATTGCTTTCTATTACTATTCGGTTACTGCTGCTTTATATGTTTGTGCATGCAATTCCGATCGTTTACCATTCATAATCCGATACGTTGAAAATTGTCAATGATAAGAGGCACGTAAATCAATAGTCGAAAATTAATATAATTCTTGATCAATTCAAATATTTCGCAACTGAATAAGTTTTTGTTATTGTTTCATGTAAATTGATTTGTGAAAATTAAAGCAACTTCTTAATTAACTCATGACTTAACTAAACTTAAGAAATTGTTAAAATTTAAACCAACAATAGACATACCAATAAAAAATGGTAACGATTTGCAGCATTACCGGTCCCATGGTTATCATTCCACCCTAGCCGGGCTCCCTTCTCTCTCTCTCTCTCTCTCTCTCTCTCTCTCTCTCTCTCTCTCTCTCTCTCTCTCTCTCATGTATTGGTCTCATTTTTAAAATTATTATTCATGAATTAAACGCAACTATCTAACCTTCCCACCCCTCACTCTGCTCTGCAAGATGTACGGAATGGAGGGTGGTGATGGTGGATAGGTGAAAGAAGCATGTAAAAGAGTATTAAGTGAATCCAATCGATTTAGAGACCATCAAAACCTAGGAAACGATACCCATATTGCCCTAGGACGTATTTTAAGGATTGGGGTTGTATGGAAGCTCCCCTTTCCCCTCATCCGATGTAGACCAAATTTTGTCCCATAGTTTTTCAGATGACCATCAACAATTGTGCAAGTTTTAATGGTATTCGGTTCATAACTCGCGGAGTAATGAATGTTTTTAACAATCAAGTGTTAGAGAAGGGCATGAAGGAAGGTAGCGGGGGGTTTCTAACCATGCCTATAGCACTCACCGGCCCCAAAAACCCCCACATACCAAATTTGGAGTCAATCGGTCCAGTAGTTTCGGAGTCTATACCGGACATCCGGACAGACACATTCATTTTTATATATATAGAAGAAGATTAATAGATTAATATCGTTACAAATCATGTGATCATGTGGTAGTTTTGAGACTAATTCTAAATGGCTTGATTGTGCCTATTACAGCTAAAAGCCGCGCAATTATTATGATTTTCTGCTTAGTTCCTCGACAACATTAAAATTTTCCATGTTTTCTCTTCTGTAACATCGTCATAATGGTATCGTCTATAAGTAACCTGTGACTATTATTTTCATGTGGCTAAAAGTAATCCGATTGCTAACTGGTCAATGCTATTTCGATAACTGCTCATTTTAAACTAACGAAAGCATATTCCACTTGCGTAACGATTGTTTGTAGCTGAATTCATTTCAGTAACCAGTTTTTATTCAGGGAATTCAATTTATCTTTAAACGAAAACCTCTCTCGTTGCTCATTCCGAGAGGAAACTCACATTTTAAAAGGATCGTGAAAAGAACACAGAAGGCAAGGCATTTATGTGGAAGAAATGAATGTTCCCTGTTGGTATCATACTAACGAGGATCTCAGTTAAATCTCTTTACCATGGAATTAAGCAACAATTGAAAGATGTAAACACCTGAACGATTGGACCAAATTATTCAGAAAGCTAGTCTTTAAGAAGTAATCCATCTCATGGTCATCGCTTGAATTCTGATTTCAACTGATTTGAGCAACAACTGGTTTCTGCTTCAACGTGAGTTGTTTCGATCCGTCTTCCTCATAATTGTAATTCGTGTTATCTCACGTACCATCGCCACCGCCGGAATCGAGTTAATACATACATTTAAATCCCCCGCTTTTTTGGTGGAGCAGCTTTATTTTCTGGAAAAAAATGCAACCCACACAACGCCGCGTTTACGGCCATTGCTCATCCTGTGGCCATTCATTCATTCACGCTTTACCCTCCACGTATATGGTCGTCAGACCGTCAAATGTACCATCCACCCTGACCCTTCTCGTTGCTGCTGCTGCTGCTGCTGCTGCTGGTGTTGGCGGATGTTAATTTGATTGTAAAATGTAAATACGTAATTTTGCTTTATAAGCATCTTAAACCAGCATTTCACGAGCATCCGTTCCGTGTGCGAGGGCCACGGGTCCTTACAGCTCTTCCTTTTTCGCCGGATCCAAGAATGCCATTTGACGCCACATTCGCGGCCGTCTTCGACGACGACGACGACGACGTTGAGTGACGAATTGAATCCACGGGAAGTGATGGGAACGAAGCGAACGTTTCCCGGAATACCGAAAAGGAAAAGCGTCCTCTCACCACCTACCAACACCCGATTCGTCTTCGTCGTCGTCGTCGTCGTCGTCGTTTTGGATGAAATCATTCGAGACGATCGAAAACCCATCCAAATTTGATTGAATTTTTATTGGTGTTAGTTTTACGACGCCAACGATGCATACATCACTCCCGCGCCATCACTGTCGCCGGAAGCGTCTCTCCACTGTGTGCGTGTGTGTGTGTGCTTGGCAGTGAGCGAAGTGAAATGGCTCGCTTTCCTCGTCCTCGCGTGTAATGGTTTCTCTTGGCTCCCTCTCCGAAAAAAAGGGTCGACAGCAGCCATTTTTGGAGGGTGGAAAAAAGGACCCTCATGCTGGTGGTGGTGGTTTATGCTTTCCCCAGCATAAAGCTTGGGTAAAGAGTTCTCGTCCAAGCGTTCGGGTCCTTCGGTCTCGGCGCTCGAGGGGGCGCGCTGTTGAAAATTGAATCTGACAGCGAAACGAGCGCTGTAAGCGATCGGTAAAGAGCAGTTTAATGGCCGTGGCAGGCAGTAAAAATGTGGAAGCGATGGAGGAAAGACGGCCCCTTCTCTCAGCAGCAGCAGCAGCAGACCGTACTAAAAACCCCGGCCCGGCCCGGGGTTTTCGGTGAGCCGACATATTATGTTAAACCCATCGCTTCGTCTCCGAAAATGGAAAGAATTATGACGTGAGCCGAACGACGACGAAGCAAGCGGCTTCTGCCGTTGACAAGACCGTGGCCGAAGCCGAAAAATACAAACTTCATTGACAGGGAAATGCGGTGCTGCCTCTGCCAACCAGCAGAGGAGGCCGGAGATAGTTTTTCCATGTTTTTCACTCCACTCCACTTTTCACCGGAACCCTCCGCTAAAACCGATCACCATAAGCTTCCAACGAGCGAACAGTAGATCGTGGCTTCCGATCAATGATGGCGCATATGGCGGGCACTGCAGTGAAGTGCCTTAACCTCCCCGGTGAGAAGGGGCAGGAGGGTGAAGAAGAAGTAAAATGGCTGCTGCGGTCTGCCCAACGCACAAGCTGTTCGCTGCTCGATGCTCGGGAAGTGTCAGTTTCACTCGCAGCGAAAACCGCATCCGGGGATCCGAAAAGAAAACCCCAAAAATCCCATCCCCATCGTAAACCCGTCGCCCTGCACGCCTCCGGAACCACTCGGTGCCGCTCGGTGGTGTCACTCCGTTATCCGAAATCTCATAAAGTTTATGGATAATATTTCCTTCACCTAACCACCAACAACACAAGGAGGCAACATCAAACCCGGGAGCGGGGATCATGTTTCGTGGAGGCAGAGAACTCGCCTCAGGAAACTGTGTGTCCTTGTGTGTGTGCGCGCGTGGCTTTGAAGCTTCAGACCGTTGAAGTGCCCAAAGTAAAATATGTAAATACAATTCATAAAAATATGGTGGTCGCTGCTGCTCGATGTGTGTGTGCGCATGCATAAATATCAGCTCATTTGCGACCGTGCGTGTGCGTGTGTGTGTGTGGAACCGAGGAGCGGCTTCGGGGTTTTCTCCGAATTTTCTCTCGCTTTTCTGTCCGCCACCAGCATCCTCCTAAGCCGCTGATAGACTGACGACGGCTGGATGAAAAGGAAACCTCCTAAGGCCTGCGTTGGCCCTTCCCGAGGCGAGGGAAAGAAACGTATCGAGAAAGTCACTGAATCGGAAGATAATTTGGTTGAGCTGCCCTGCCCTCCCCCTCCTATCGATGGTTTTTGGGGCGATGGAAAGCCCCGGCATTTCCCACCAATCAGCGAGAGAACGGATTTTCCATTTCGTTTTTTTTTTTCGTTCGCTCTCACTCAGGATTAGGAAAAAGGGACTCGGTGTCCTGGGGAATATGTGGGGATCTGTCGGTTCACGGTAATCTGGCGCCAGCAGCATAAAACCGTCATCATAAACAGACAGGAAACGCGCCGTGGCCGTGGCGCGATGCCGCGTTGAATAAACATGATTTGCGAGGACGATGATGCTTCTCGTGGCGTTCTCATGGCGTGAGATCCCATCGATTGCGCTGGTCGCAAGCTGCCGAGCAACACGAAAGCCGCAACCAATAGACATCTAAGCCAGTGTTAGACGGAGTGTGTGTGGTGTTGGCTTCTACTTCCGGGTGCGAGGGATGCGTTAGCATTACCACGCCAGAGCCTTACGCAGTAGCAGCAGCAGATTGAGAGCACTACTAACGATACCTGCAACCGTGTAAGCTGGGAATTTATGCACGGTACTGACACTTTGGCACCGGGAGGGAAAACGGGAAACTTATCGCGACACTTCCAGCCGGAAAGCTGGAACGGTGTCTGATGTGGTGCAGATGGTGCACGTAATGAGCATGATAGTGCTGCTTTGCTGCAGCATATGCTCTTTTCGCGGAGCGAGGCATCGCTGGAAAGTTAGTGGAGGAAAGTGAGGACCAGAGTCAGCACTTACTACACGGTTTCGCATGTGTTTGGGATCTTACCAGTCCGAATAGTATATCCGCGATATTATGATTCGTTGTAACATAGTTTTTAAAAACATTCAAAGTAAAGCAATTTATCAGTTAAACAAATTAAAAAGACCACTTAGCTAATCTTTGGGTGATTGACGATGATAGTTATGACAGACTTGATGCCCATCTCTTTACTAATTAATGGCGATGAATAAATCTGTTGAAAAGGTAACAAGTTGATGCTAGATTTATGTTTAACTTGTGTGACCCCGCAAATTTCGTTATGCCACTCGACTCTTATCCCGGCGTCCCTGAATTTCGACTACGCAATCCTACTTGATCTTCTGAAAATAATTCTGATAATAATAATTCTGGTAACTTTGGTTCTAACCAAAATAGTCACCAAACTTAAGCCACTTGACAAATCTCCGTTGGAAGACATAATAGCGAATCAACCAATCCATCCTTGGTTTGCACAAACTAAGCGTTCTTTGTTCAGATGGGTATAGAAAATAAGAGTAACGCAGTAGGCGATGATGATCAAATTAGAGTAAGAATATCGAATTCATCGAAGTATGCATTGAAGCTGAAAGGTAAAATAATATCAAATCAACTAGGCGAAATTTCTCAATGTATAAACATGAAGCAGAGAATGACGAAGTACACAACTTTCATTTATTATGTTTAATTTAGCAGATAGAACTTAACACGAGACGATCGCATAGTAAAATCAACATTAATTTGATTTTCTGCTTAAGCTGAAGGCATGAAGAAGGCATCAACTTCATAATTCTTTCGAACAACATTGCAACATTGTATTGAACAACCGATTTTCAGAATTGTGTGCCACTCTCAATTAACGCTACTCAATGCTGATGATAGATGAAGACACTTCAGCAATTCTTGTCATGCGATAATTGACTTCGCCTCAACAAAAGGCACACGTTTACGTAGCGCAACAAGAGAAACATAAAGAACTTACATAAAAGAGCTTGCAAAAGCAAAACACAGATGGTTGCTCGCATTACGGAAGCAATACAAACGTTCATTAATAAGCTAGATAGGTAGATGAGTCAGCAAAGTCCATCTGAGCTCTTCCCAAGGCTGCTCTTCATTCGCTGGGATCCGATGGTTGAGCTCTCCGACATTCTTGAACTCTTTGGTGCACCAATTCCCAGAATCGATTATAATTTCCGCACACCACTATCCATTCTGTGGTTTATCTTCGATTCGAAAATGGCTTCCCGTTCCCGGTTTATCTTTATGCTCCCGAAACGAAAACACGGCCACTGTTTACTTGCACCACGGATAAATGCACGCGTATCATTTCTGCATAATGACATTATCTCTCGGTGCTTTTTTCCCATTACAGCCATTCCATAACTTCTTTCGCGTGCTTTCCAACCCACTCATTGCGCGTCTCGCGTATTATTGTTTGCTTTATTCCAACAGCAACAGCAGCAGCAGCATCAGCACGGTTCAGCAATTCCCAGCGGTTTGCTTGTACACCTGGCCTGGGATGGAAATGAAATGTCAGCAGTACACCGGTACTGGGCTGACCAGCTGCTCTGAACCAGGTAAGCTACTAGCTTCATTAAAATATTGAGTTAAATCAACCTCATCCCGCCCCATTCCTTCTCAGCGTGCTTGGTCCTGCGAAACTGGACCGAGCCTGCAGCATCTCATACATTATTTTTAACTCTCGACGACGGCGACGAGACAGTGACGGTTGCCGGGAGGGAAGAAGGCAGAGAAGATGAGGAAGGGGAGGTGGGCTGCAAATAAATACCTTCCTTGCACTTGATGCCAGCAGTAGCAGCAGCAGCAGCAGTGGAACGTCTGTTTAATCTTCGACTCGGTACTCGAGCCGGAAAGCAAAGTCGGTCACTCTCCCGGACTGCGGCTTCCGCCATCCCGGGCGGATGTAAAGGCAAATGGATGGCCACGGCAAGCACGCGAACCGTGGGGAAGGGGAGGGAAGGAGAAGGGGTTCACGGGAAAGGGACAAAATAAATACGATGAATGAAGAAAAGAAAGCTCTTAGCATAAAATAAACACACTGCTTATTGTGCCTCAAGGATGCTGCTCCGTTGATTGTGCCCGCGTTGTCTGGCTGTCTGGGTGGTTCCCGGAGACTCCAGTGCTTCTCCTCAACACAAAACAGGAATGGAGCAAAAAGCGGGGAAACGCTTGGAAAAACGCTTAAATAAATTTGTTTTCTAAAATGAATTATTTCCTTTCCTTCCGCTCGCTCGCTCTCGCTCTCTGTCTATCTGTCTCCTTCTGGGACTAGCGAAGCTGAGCAGGACGTAGGAATGCTGTAATGGGACACACCATCATCATTGTTCGCTCCCGAAGAACGGTCCATAGACCCGAGCAACTCCCTTAACTCGATCACCGCCACCTCTATTTGCATTCCCTGTTCCACAGTCGGCTGTCTCTTAGCGGTCACTCCATTATCCGCGTTTTGCAGCTCGAACCGATTGGCTCCAATCGGTAGGAACGCGAACAATGATTGAGAACACACACACACGAGCTATCTGCAAAATGGATCATCCGCAAAACGAAAACAATCACTTCCGTTCCGATTGGAAAGCTCTGGTTCTCTGATTGGTTCTCCGACCAGTGTTTGCCCTCAATTTGTCTGGAAAATATTGGAACTAGCTCGGTTCGATCGTGCTTTGAAGTGTAAAAGTGCATCCGTTTGCTGCTTTGAGAAAATGGTTCGCCGGAATCCCTTCACTGCGTATTAGTGGCCAATATTAGTGGCCAAGTTAGAAATGCTTGGTGTACGCGTTGAGCAAAAGCAACGCAAACAAGTTTGTGCACCATTCTAGCTTAACGGGTGGAGTGAAGTAAGTGCGTCTTGTAGCTACCATTTCCAACAACCCAACGCTGGCGAAGGTTTTGATGCTGAAATGCTGATGATCCGCATGAATCGATTGGCAATCATCAGGCAAATGGATCCTGGCTTGGGGTGGGCTTAGAACGTACCAAAGTTGCTCCTTGTATGCATTTGCTCTCATATCGACTTGTCGGAGCCGACAGCGTCTCTCCATTTTATGCTGAAAACCTCTAAAAACCGGCAGCGAAATGGACGAAAACTTTTGCCTTTCAATACGGGGCCACCTCATTCACGATGTCTTCAGCACACACATACACACATGCACATACACTTGTAATGCACTTGGTTTTTGGGGCGAAAAGTTTTTCCATCAAATCTATACCCTCGAAAGGGGGAAAATGGAGTGGCCTCCAGCAGCGGTAGTTGAGTGGCATATCGTCACGATGACGTCACGAGAATCACGATCACAACGAAGCAAACATTTAATTTTAATTAAATTCCATCCATCGCGGCCACACGCGACCAGCCGGCGTTGTCATGGTTACCGTCGAATAGTTACCACGTCGAAGGCTGGCCCATGATGAAGATGAAGTGTAGCTGGAAATAGAGAGAAAGAAAGAGAAGAGAAGACTTTGATGAAATGTTAGTTTGGAGTCCTCAATCCTGAAAGAGATTTCAATTGAAGCTGCTGCAGACGAAGGAAGAGAGAACTCAGGAACTTATCACTGCTATTGGTGCTGCTGCTGCTGCTGTTGGGAATGTAATTTCTTTCGGATACCCAATCCCACCCCCCAAAGAACACTCTCGATAACACAAGGTGGTGAATTTTCGTTTAGTAAATCGTAATCGATCGTTTATTATATCCCTTCAAACCAAGTTGCAAATACAAACAGTGCACTAAACGCATACGGTTCCAATGTATGCTGCTCGCTTTGGTGACCGCTCCCCCATCACCAGCCCCCCCTGGGCTGGGGGGGTTGGAAATGGCTGGAACAATCCGGCTTTGCCAGGGTTTTTACCAGAGATCGTCAGTCCGTTCGTAGGCTAGTAGGGGATGATGAAGGTGCGCTGATAATGGTGTAGCTGGTGGTGGTGGTGGCGTTGATGGTGGTGTGGCTGGTAAGCCGGCTCGGTATCCATTGGGACCGAGGGTTTGGCTTACTCCTCAACCTCGAAGGCCTGCTCGGCCTCGGAGAACGAGCGGTATCCGTGAGCGGGGGCCGGGGCGTGTCCGTATCCGTGACCGTGTCCGTGGCCACCGTGCACTGGGTGGCACGGAACGTGGGCAACGTTGGGAGCGCAGCCGACCAGCAGGTTAGCGCCGCACTTGACATGCGGGGCCTTGGCGGCGTAAGCGTGGACGACCGGGTGGCCGTATCCGTGTCCGTGGTGAGCCGGTGCCGGAGCGTGATGGTAAGCGGGAGCGGCGTGATGAGCCGGGGCGGCGTGGTAAGCGGGCTTGGCGTAGTCGGCCATCGAGCCAATGACGACGGCGGAAAGGAAGATTGCTGCGACGATGGTGTTCATCTTGAAGGTTTTGGGTTTTTGGGTTTTTCGGTTAAAAACGCGAACAAAGAGAACACTGGCACAACTGTTGCTGAAGCTGAGAACAGATGATGACTGATACTGATACCGGGACCGGGGCTCACTATTTATAATCGGACCCGGGCCCTGGCCCCGTCGGCCCTGGCCAGCGTTTTTTGGGGCGCATCAGCATCAGGGCCGACGGTTGGATGTTTTTTTCGGTTTTTTTTCGGCGGCGCCGCTTCAGCACTCCCAGACAGTCAGCACTTTCCGCCGTGCGGTGCGCTGGCCAGCGGTGAAACTGTTCCGTAAGCATTGCTGTCGTTGGAAGCTTTTTTTGCAGCTGTTGGCGGTGCTGCTTGACGACATTTTCCTGCGCACCGTTTCCGGGCTGCCGAGCTAAGGGAAAACCAATCGTTCGTTCGTTCGTTCGTTCGTTGGCACGGAAGAAATCGGTCAAACCAATAACCTGAAGTGGCTCCAGTTTTGTTTTTATTTCATGCCGCAAACAAAGGGCGCGAGTTTGTGTAACAGATGGTTGGCACTATTATGTTTTTGTTTCGAAAGTTGAGGGTTCGTCGCTTGGTAGGCATTTATGCTTTGCTCGATGGATGACGATCAGTCCGTATAATGCTGATCGTTCTTTATGGGAAGTTTATCTTTGGTATGGAAATTAAATCGATATGTCGATAAAGCAGCCAAGCTTGTGCTAGATAAAATTTAATTGAATAATTCTATACCGATCAAGTTCAGGGAGATGAAGAATATTAGGAAAGTCACTATGAAAAATGTTTTGCATTAAGGGACTAGCACTTATTCAATTTATTAAATTAAGATACTAACTTTCAATTAACCATCTTTCGTCGGTGGTATATAGAAATAATCATTTATTATATATAGTATATAGAAACACCATTTTATACGCTATGCAATAACTGATTTCAAATTTTAGTCTCATGCTTCAAGCAAGAAGATTAATGCTGGTTTAAAATTTGCTTACTAAAGCTATGAGCTGCCCCCAGGAAGCGATTTAAATTTGGTTTGGTTGATTTGGAGCACAGACATATCATCTTAATTTTTGGAATAACATTTTTGGGACGTTATGTAAATTTTGAAGAATCTATTAATCTTTAATGATGAATCATGAGCATTACGAAAAATTGTTGCCTTGCTGTTGTAGAGTTTTGAAAAAAAATATTCACATTATTTACCAACCATCCGCGGACAATTGTTAATCGTTAATGTCAAATCTGCTGCTTTAAAAACAATCATGAATAGCTCATTTTTTATGTGGCATAATAGTCACATTATTGTGGCAAAATACAATAACAAACATTATGTTAGTCACTTGACGAGATCTAATTCTCTACGAAAGAAGATAAGAAGAAGGTTTTTTTAAATATTTATATGAGCAAACACTGAGTAACGATGGGAACCAGGAAACATAAATCTGGTTGCAATGCTTCCGCAGAATTGTGGAAAGGCTATATCTGATTTTTTTATCATACCACTTGTTTATATCAAGATATGGATACTTTATCATTCTGAATTGTTTATATAGCTGGTATAATATAACTTAGATCTTCAACACTTGAGCTGCAATGTCATTCCAATTAAAAATTGTTCGTCTTAGCAATCATTTCATGCTTCCTTTAGTAGTGTATTATAAAATTTGTCGTACATTGAATAAATTTTTAAAATTATCAAACGTTGATTGCCATAAAGTTATGAAGCATATTGGTCACTTTTGCCAACCTTGCACTTCGCCGAATTGATATCAATTTGATGATGAGTTGGATGGATTGTTTCTCCTCCTCCCAAAAAAATGCTGAATTGAAATTGCCAAAATCGATCAAAAACTTTTGCCATATCGGATGCCCTGAAATGAACTTAACTAAAAACACTATTCATAAAAAAAATAATGGGAAAGCAAAATCACGTACCAAAGCATGCAGTCACCCAGCAATCGATTGTCGAAATGGAAATAGAAAAATGCTGACACCGACTGGCAAGCGATTGATTCGATTGAACCGATTTATGCCGATGCTTATGGCCATTGTGCTTATGTTTGGTCCACGAAAACAACACACCAGCAAACTGTGCTGAAGGTATAAATCGTCTTGTGATCGAATAAGCTACAATCAGTAACCGACCGGCAGTCGATCATCTTCATTCGTTGCTTCCACGCCAAGATCATCGTTCACAACATCTTCAACATGAAGTTCCTCATCGTTGCTGCTCTGGCCCTGCTGGCGATCGGTTCCACGCAGGCGGATTACCCGGCCAAGGGTGGATACGGTGGCCATCACGGAGGACACGTGCCGTGCGGCGCCAACCTGCTCGTTGGCTGCCACCCCCAGGTTGCGCACGTTCCCTGCGTTCCTGCCCATGGCGGCCACGGTCACCATGCGCCCGCTCCGGCCTATCACCACGCTCCAGCTCCGGCTTACCACCACGCTCCAGCCCCGGCTCACCACCACGCTCCAGCCCCTGCCTACCACCACGCAGCTCCCGCTCACCACGCACCGGCCAAGTATTAGGAGAAAGCGAGAGGAGAGACCAGCGCACGACAGAAGCGGTGAGGGGTACCAGTTTTAAACGTTGAACGTTAAAATTAGTGTGTGTTTGTGTGTGAGAGAGAGAAAGTGTTTTTTTTTTCGGAATTGCGACTCGTTTTGCGTAAGCTGCAATATGTTTTGATTAGTAAAAGCCAAGAATTTAAATCATAATCATCCAAGTGTTCTTCGTTGGGACTCTTTCTGCATGGGGGGGTAGGAAAAGAGGGGATGAATGGGTTGGTCCTGGGGTTGGTTTGAAAACGGTCTTCTCTTCGCTCTTCTTCATTGTTGTTGGTCCTCTTCTAATTCGCTGTTTGAGACTTGTTTTGCGTTCCTAGTAACTGACAGTTGGGGATGAAGTTTATGTTCGTAATCAGGAAGCATCCTCAGGTAGCAATGTGGTAATTATGCTGCTTGTGAAATGCGCCATCGCTTGCTGCGTTTCCAATAACCAACGCTTTTAGCACTTTGCGATGGAACGTAGAAAATGAGGTTAGGTAGCATTCCTCCATATTGTTGTTATTGTCGCAATTGTGGCCGTTCCCCCTCTTTTCCTTTTCCGTCGGTTGTTGACCGTTGCCCGAAAGGGGGATGTATTTATGATATCCACCATCGAGGTCACACTCTTCTACCGGTTGGCTGTGTGGCAAAATGTCAATGTGAATGGTTTCAACACACACACTGAAGCGCACACAATTACTGGATTGTGTACCCATAGCAACACCAGCAGCAGTAGCAGCAGCATACCGCGTTCCGGAATCGCGGGAGCGGAGCGCAAAAATGCAACATTGCATTGGAATGAACCCGCAACCCGTCCATTGGCCCAGATTCGGCGGCCAGCGAGCTGATGGCTGGCTGCTACCGGTCTTCCGGAATTCATTCACCTGCCACCGCGTGGTGCGGTAAACTTTGTCGGGAATGGGATGGCAAACAATTTGCATTTCCGCTGACTCGGCATTGGTCAGTTTCAATCTTGTTTTGAGGTGGTGGCTTGGTCTTCCCCCTTCCCTTACTCCACTTTCCAGCCAGACCGCGCCGACGGGGCAAGTTGTTGTCCGTGTTTGCTGGTGGAGTTCAAATGGAATGCCAAATCAGCTGTCAGGCGGGTCAGTGTCCATAGCTCGGAGCACTTTGGACTGTTCAGCGAAACCGTCAGTGGCGAACGGGAGTTGGAGGATGTGGGGGGGGTGCAGACAAAAAAGGACTGCCAGCACTATCCTCCCGGGAGGGGTTTCGGGGGTGGAAAACAATTTTACAAACAACCCCCCACCCCCAAATGAACGGATCGGGTCGGTTTGCAGGTTTGTCGCTTTTGCAGCCCCATCCCCCCGTATCCCCGATGTCATCGCCATTTGAAAACGTCAAACGTCAGGCCGGTGGTGATGTGCATAATGTAATGAAATGCAGCAAACCACCATTCGTTCTCTTCCCATCCAGTGAGAGGTTCGAGGCCGCTTCGAGCATGTTTTCGTTGTTTAGTTTGTTGGATCGCTTGCATCCCTCCCAAGGGAGAATGGGATGCTGGATGTGAATGAATCATGAAGTGCCCACTCCCAGGGCATGGCCGTTTGTGTTTTCTAGAGCCTTCCACTCCTTCCACCGGAACACAACTGGAACTGTTTATTGTGTATCAGACAACCGATTGATGTTGCACCGATACTCCTCCTGCCCATAGTATGCGTGTGAGTGGTGCGAGTTCTGGTAATGTTGTTTACCATTTCCGTTGAAAGGGTAGCTTCGCAGCAGCTTTGATAAAAGCTGCATCACTGCAGGGGCACCACTGGTTGGCCACATCATTAGCGAGCGGCAACGGCACTGTTGGCGGCGGCGAATCTGACAGCGTGAATCGGCTTATCATGTCATGATGCCGGACTGTCGTGCAATGTTGATCATTTGCAGTGTACTATTATCGCTGCATGGCGTGGCTGCCGTTGCAGTGCACAAAAGAGCAGCTGATGCGAACGCGCTGACAAAGGTTTACGGAGAAAGTGATCCTTCCACTTGCCATTCTTCTAAACAACGGTGCAAGCTTGTTTGACATTTGTAATGCCTGCTTTGTGTAGGGGATGCAGCATTTCCATTGTTTACTAATGGCGTCTCATCGGAGTTTGTTGCAGACTTCAAAGCAAAAGTCTTGTTGTCAGCAGTTTAAATAAATGAGTTCAACTAAATGTGTCTTTAACAACAACAATCCCAAGAGGTTTTTAATTCAATTCCACAAAACCAACCGAGCGGTAGCAACGCTTTAATAGCCGTTGCGTCTTTGCTTTCTTGTTGAAATTAATTTGAATCAAGGAAACCACCAAAGACACCTTCGCTCCGTTTTTGCAATGGTAGGCATTGCGTACGCCCATCGCCCCATAATATCATAAGAAATAAGATAATAACCAGAGCCTACCGTGCCCGTGCCACGGGCATCTTTGCGCCGCGATCAACCACCCATCCTCGATTAGTATGCTGATGCTGCCACCATCCCCCCTAGGTGGGGGGGGCAAGGGATGTGTGCCAAGAGGCATCGGTGTAAAACAATTGAATTTTATTGTGTTTTCGCTTATGAGCAACGGTGCTGCTACTGCTGGTGGTTGTGGTGCTGCTTCTGCTTCTGTTTCTTCGATTCTTCGACGCCAGATAGAGCCACTTTCGTAATAATTATCATAATTTGATACACTTGCCGAAAGCGCTGTTTCCCTCCCCAAGGGAAAGCAGGGGAGCAGGGGGGTGGTGTAATGTATGCCTTCCTGTCTGTACGGCGCATAATTGCCGGTTTCGTGGCTGCTACATTAGCGGAACGACCGGACCGGGCGCGTTAATACATAAATTAGCGGACGAAATTGAGTTTTTCCTTCCTTCCGGCACTCTGTTTTCCTTTCTTTTTTTTTTTGCTGCTGCGAGTAAAGCAGAACTTCAACCGCCATCTTGGCTAAAGCGCGCCAATTCAATTAGTAGGCGATGACAATTTGTTTTCCGATTATCCCGAGCGTCACAGCCAACTAAGAGGGGAGAGGATTTAACAACCAAACAAGATCGAAGCAAAACTCGTACCAACATTCGGAGGAAAATTCATCGCTTTCCACTAAAAGAGATTCGATTCGATTCGAAATTTCGGAAGAGAACGAACGACCAGCAGGAGGAGAAGGAGGACTTTGATACCAAACGGACGAACAAAGCAAACAGTAGACAAAAGGGAAGTTTAGTTTTCGTCACACAACCGTTCGTAGTTTTATTACAAAAAAAGTAGTAGTTTCCACAATCCACTGCAAGCGTTCTTCTGCGGAACGCACACGCACACACACACAACACTTGTAACAAGTGCTGCTGCCGTCGCCGCTGCACGAACACTCACAGCACTTTAGCTAATCATCAGTATTTCGGGAGTAATTCAGTCTTCCATCTCTGCGGCAGCCTCGAAGTCGCTCGATCGCTTACCGTATCCACCGTAAGCGTGAGCCTTCGGTGCCTCGTATCCGTGAGCCTTCGGTGCCTCGTAACCATGGCCCTTGGGTGCCTCGTATCCGTGAGCCTTGGGTGCCTCGTATCCGTGAGCCTTCGGTGCCTCGTATCCGTGAGCCTTCGGTGCCTCGTATCCTCCGTGGTGAGCTGGAGCCGGAGCGTGGTGGTAGGCGGGCGCTGGGGCGTGATGGTAAGCCGGGGCCGGAGCATGGTGGTAAGCTGGGGCAGCATGGCCGTACTCCTTCTTGGCGTGTCCACCGTGCACTGGATGGCACGGAACGTGGGCGACGTGCGGTGCGCAACCGACCAGCAGGTTAGCGCCACACTTGACGTGCGGGGCGTGCGCCGCGTAATGGTGAGCGACCGGGGCGGCCGGGTACGCTGGCTTGCCGTAACCGTCGGCCATGCACACTCCCACCAAAGCACTGACGGCGAAGATTGCGACGAGGAACTTCATGATGCAAAGAAGAAGAAGTTGCTGGAGGTTGCTGTACTAGTCGATCGGAAGGCTAAGGACAAACTGCACTTTACTCACCGGAATGGGCGACTATTTATACTGCGTGGTCGTGTCGGTTTCAAGCCCCACAACCCCCCATGCCACAACACCCTTCCCCTAGCACGCGGTTGCATCCATCAAAACAAATGCGCCTTCGGAACAGCTGACCAAGTTTGACCTGATTTTCCAACCACCTGCCGGCGTGTGTGTGTGTGTTGTGGCTGCAGTTGCAATGCCGGAACACATTGTTGCCGACGCAGCGCAACGCAAATCGACCAACACCGAGGGTCGAGCCGGCCAAGTGTTGCCAACTTCATAAACGAAAACGTTGCTTAATGACCGACATTTGTTTTTTCCCTTTTTTTCCCGCGACCCGACCCGACGTTCCTCGTTCCAGGTGGCCAGAACCAAGCAAGCAAACAAGTCAGCCAGCCAGCCAGAGTGGCACTATCGAACGATTCCGGAACAAATTGCAAAACCCTCTGGACTGGCCAGCCAGCCAGCCAGCTCCCGTTGTTCGGGCTAATGAGCTCCATCGTCTCTGACAATCTCATTAACCGGCCCCGAAACGCGGTGTCACGTAACGCACCGCGCCGCGCACCGTTCGCGGATCTTCGTGGATCTCATTCTTCCGCATTCTTCTTCGCGCCCACAAAGAGGTGGAGGGGGAGGACGGGGCATCTCTATTACATTTTCCACCCCTCCCCCCCTTCCTTTGATTCTCGCACTAATTTCCCGGAACCATCCCGGATGGAATTGATCAACCGAAGGCTGGCGCTCCCCCCGTTGGTGCTAAAACTGCTGACTGAGCTGGTGCTGAGTTGGTGATCCCGGCTTCTACCGCTCACTTGTCATGAAACGCTAACGAACAGCTCGACGGGAAGATAATTGTGATTAAATTGGTTCAGTTACCGAGGCCCTTTTGGTCACGAGACGTGAGACAATGCGAACGATGCTGAGTCAGCCGGCAGGAGAGCATAATTAGCGCGTAAATCAAGGAAAAATCGCTGGCAATCTTCGTGATCGCATGAAAGAGCTCTACCATAGTGTGGCCTCTCTCTCTCTCTCTCTCGAGTCACTGTCAGAAAAATGAGGAAAATGATTTCCATCGTCTCCCCGGGGGACGAGTAGTCAGCAGTTGGTAATGTGGTATTTACTCGATCGTTATTCACCTGACTGCTCGGTAGTTAATTGTGATGATGGGTGCTTTGATTCGCTTTTAGTTTTGCTGTTTGCTGATCTCCTTGGGATCGGTGCGATTAATAATGAAGAGTTCTAATGATATGAAGTGCAAGTGGGTCGATTAGAAAACGTTGCTATTATATGAAAGCCTTTCCGTGTACGCTTTAAGGGGGGGGCTTGAATGCTTATCCTTTCAAGAGTACTGTGTAAAATTGTGGGATCAATCGAAGCGAAACTGACAAAGATATTGATTTTGGAACTTACACCTTTCATACAAGGCGCCTTTCTAGATTGGATGCCATGAACGTATTTTTCATCAAATCTTCCCCAAAATAGAACCAAATATTCTTGACAAGTTGTAGCTTTATATGGCATACACTTGAAAAAATAAGTTGAATGGTTTCTTCACGAAAAATCGTCACAACATGTAAGCGATGTGACGCATTTAAAGAGTGAAATTTGATTGTCTATCTATCCGTGTTTGACCAACACTTGAGACTTTATTGTGCTCTCCATTTCTATCTTCAAATACTATAAAATAGCTAAATCCTGATAGTAATCCATTTTCCTTCGAAGAACAGCCACTTGGTGCTTGAGCTCAACGGTGCTAGAGAACTCAACCCCGCCCCATCTAAACAGCCCACATCCGTAACTCCGTAAAAGCATTTGTAATTACGAAAGTAAAGTCGCCCGAAGTTGGCGATGGTTACGTTTGAGAGCATCATTCTAAATTGCTCCACATTCCAAATTTCATCTCCCACCCCCCGGAGTCGGCTGCTAGAGCTAGAGGCACTTTAGACGAATTGAAGCGGACCAATTGAAACAGAGCTTATTGAAACCCTCCACCCTCCGGGTTGGCCCAGCCTTTTTCCACTCCGATAGAAAACCGATATCCTACTCCGCATCCTCCGTCGGAGCACGTGTGGATCGCTCGGAAACTCCCGTCCGTTCCGTTCGTCCTTGTGTGTGCTTCCGAGCATATCGCTGCGCGCTGAAAGCTAATCGTTCGGCTCCTTCTCGTTGCCACAATTATTACGCTTCACTCGCATCTCGGCTCAGATCAAATGGACCTGTGCGCCATTTCCTGCGATTACGCTTGATTGGGTTGCGAACTTGCGAAGTGAAACTATGTGTCCATGGTTTACCAGGGACAGCGGCCAATCCGGTGAAAGGGATTCTAAAAGCTTTCTGTTGATTTACATTGTCAATGTAGAGGGTGCTAGACTGAGAGATAGAGAGTTAGCGAAAGAGACTCTTTCAAGGAGACTCTTTTCACGAAGTGCAATTACAGCGCACGGAGCGCACGGGCTATTCACATTCCAGGGGGACAAAACACAATTTAGGTTAGATGTTTGTTAGAGGACCAAAACTCTATGCGTTGATCACAGTGATGTCAATCTTATTACAGCTTATTGGTGATGCGGTACAAATAGCCTGATAGACACCGACGCTGCACCTTGCTGGTAATTGGCCAGACTCCCGAAATGCAATTAGGACTCGCTGACACTGCACCGTATCCCATCGAATGGACCACAAACACGCGTGTTTGCGAGCCTACGAGCTGCACTAATTACATGCGGCGGCATGCAACGTAATTGGGAAAGCGGAAAATTTGAAAATTGCCTACAACTCACCACACACACACCACCGATGCCGCCAGATGACAGCACGCACCACCATCACCATCACCACAGCCAGCGCCAGTGAGCGTTTGTGAGTAAAAACCATGAAAATTAATTGAAAATTAAACTTCTTCCCACCAACAGCGAGGCGGCTGTAAATACAATTACGGTCAGCGGTTCGCAACGATTCGGTCGAAACAACCAGCGACGAGAGAGGGGGCACTATAGATGGTGACCAAATCAAACCAAAAATGCGATCAAAAGCAGCCAGTGAGTGAGCTGGCTGGCGAATCGGGAATGTTGCTGGCCGCTGGCCTGGCCTGTTCGACTATAAAATGCATAATTTGCTTCCAGAGTATTCCAGATTTGTTTCTTTTCGTCGTCGATGCGCGTTCGAGGTCGCAATTAGTCGCAGCAAAGGTCTGGTGCCGGTAGCTACCAAGGAGGAGAGGGGAGGCCTCGTAAAACAATGGCATCGTTAACGGAAACGAGGCCGGAAAAGCCGGAAGCAAATATCCAGCGATTCCTGCCCAGAGGTGCTGGTGGTGGTCGTTGACTTTCCTTCCTTGGAATGACTTTCGCATCCCCAGCCCGCGGCACGATGATTGAATTGAGTGGGTGGACACCCCCGGGACGGGGGGTGTTACTGTTAGGAGAACGTCCGCAGGCTCTGTGTGTGTGTGTGTTGCGACGTTTGGAAATTAGTTCGATCCCAGGTCACTAGCCCAACCGGAACCATCCTTGTCGATATACGAAGATCCGAGAAGGAGGAGAAGGAGAAGGACACCGTTGCGCAAACACTGCAGAGCTTGCGGTCAATCGTCTTCATCGTCGTCGTCGTCGTCGTCTCCGGCGTCGTCATTGTGCCAGGCCATCTGGCAAATGGTGGCGTGGCCCCGTGCGGTTCACCATTCTCTTATCTACGATAATGGCGACGGTTATTGTTATGACTAGCGCACTGCTGCTGCTGCTGCTGCTGCCGGTGATTCGCCACCGTGGTGCGGTTCAGCATCGTGATTAGAGTGATAAACATAAACAGAATTATGTCTCGAGTGCCTGAGAGGGTGGTTGTGGGGGGTAGTGGAATAGTGAATCCCGGTCGGTAAAGCAACCGGAATCGCCTGAAGTGGTCATCGAAGTGTGTCTGATGGAAATCGATGAGCGTTACAGTGGTCGGTGCTCGGTACGGGCTCGGAACATACATTACCTTGGAATCACACGATATAGCTGGTTGACATCGGGTCAAATCGTAATATTGTAGCAATGTTTTCACTTTGCGAGTTCATTTGGTCCCCTTCAACCAGCTGTAGCTCTGTGATTGAAATCATCCCCGAACCCGGACGTGCTCTCGGTGTGCGCGTGTGCTGCTCGGGCAGAGTGCAGACAGTGTGTAGCGTGATAGTGTGTTGGTGTATAAAATATTTTTGTTAAATCAGTGCCAACTCCGATTGAAAGTTCCTCTAAAATGTGTATGGTGTTTGCATTGTAATGTATTTAAATACACTATTTTGTTAAAACATTACTAAAACATGTGAGTGCGGTGTTTTGAACCATTAGCTGGTGAACTGTGGAATGTGTTGTAATGTGATTATCAGAGAAAGTGATAAATAAATGAAGTAATTATCTAATAACCTCATTGAAACAACAAGCGTTTCCAAGAAATAAAATTAGTTAGAATACTTTAAAATGCTGCTACCCTAGCATTAGAGCATTATTTATCCTAATCCTGGTTATACTGGTTAGCTTAAGGTAAATCAAAATCATTTAAAATATTGCTTACCTTCAAACCTAAAATGAGAACAGGAAATCAATTCCTGAGAAACTACGCTGCTAAACTGCACATTTCGCGGTCTACATCTTGGATTCGTGCTACGTGATAGGAGATATAAATATCGATGAGATTTGTTATGATTAGATTCTTTTTATTATTTTAATTGAAATAAATGAATTGTTTTCTTTTAAATCAGCAAGATTTAAAAAAAAAACGTGAAGATACACGCTGATAGCGTCAATGTTTTGCAAATTATATCTATTATCGCAGGATTGATCGAATAGTGTTGATGTTACGATGCGTATCGATTTTCAAAACGTTAGTTTTGAAATTTTAAGCTAAAGTTATGAAATGTACTGAGCAATTTTGCGTATGATTTGTGGAAAATAATGTATCTCTATTAATTTTGCTACAAAAACATAAAAAATCTTACATCAGTTTTTAAAGGTTAGACATTTGGTAAAACATAATCCAAAGCAATATCACAACAAAAAGAAGAGCATCGGCCACCGTGTGGTGTGGAAAAAACGAAACTTAAATTCCGTGCTGGTGGTTTCCATTCTTTCCAACAATTTCAGCGTTTTCCCAGAAAAGAGGCTCAAGCGTCATACGCAGAGATTCACCGAACAGTAGCACCACCGGCAGCAAACTCCGGGCATCAAATCATCAAATTTGGGCATCATATTAGCGAAGGATCATCAGACGAATGTTGGCGGGCCGTGGGATTAGTTTGGTTGCCACAGAGAGACCGAACAGATTTCCGCACCTTCTGCCCTGTCCAAAAAACAATACCCAAATCCATCGTCGCCTCCATTTTCCTTCCTTCCGCCCCTCCGTGGGGGTGGAAAATAAATCCCTTCACATCACCACCACCACCACCACCATCGAGCCACATCGTAAAGCCCGCCCGTCCGTCTCGGGAGCATAAAATGAAAATTGAATTAAGTGTAGCTCCCCGTAAGGAATCCCTTCAAATTAAAAGATACACATGAGCCGCTTCCACCGTCGGCCTCTTTACGAAACGACCGTACCGCACCGCTCTTGCCTTTTGCGTTCAGATCACAAGATCCAGGCAAATACCGGTGGATCATATCAATTCCTTTCTTCCGCTTAAGCCTCACTCACTACACGTCGAGTTCGCCTTCTCAGCGGAAACCATGGTGTGCGTTCAACCCACTCTTGATGCGAACATCGCGAAGAAGATGTTTGTTTTGAATGGTCTCGAGCGCTGGAGTTCAAGCTTCAATTTGATTTGTTTTAGTAGAATTGGAAGAGGTTCCGTTCTTCCTCCCACGAGAGAGCTTTCCAGTCCGATGATGATTTGCGGCAGAAATTTGAAGTACACTCAGCAATCGTCGCCAATTCTTTCGGTGCGTGTGCGTTAGTTTAAGGCGCCCATTCGTAAGAATGTTTGCATTGGGACTGCGCATTGATCTCCTGCATATATTAATATGCTTTGAAACAAATTCAAGAGCAGCATATTGAAGTCACATACTAGTTATAATTAAATGGAACAGAAATTCCGATGAAAGTTGAAAACACTTCTACCGTTATCGCTTTGAAAAACTTTTGCTATGTTAAAATCAAATACAACCAAGCACATACATACTAAGCTAGTTCAGCTCGTAATTGCAGTGTCATGTGTAAATGCAACAATGAGAGCTATGGAATGTTCAGTGAAACCATAAAAACAACTGAAAACCCTTTGATAACTACGCATATGCTCAAGTGCCTCAACATAACGACTCCGTCGAACATGATTTCCGTGCGCGAACGCGCGACACAGGCAGCGACATTATTTGCGGCTGAAAAACATTTCGCCCATGTGGGTTATTAGCGAAACCAACGTGAGGACCAACGTTTCTAATGACATCCTCTTCTACCATCAAGCCTGACATAAAACGATGGAATGACTCAAACAAAGGAGATGATGCGGCGAAGCAGAAGGTGGAATCGGGGCCGTCAACGAGTTTAAATGAAAACAATATTATGGCTCTCTCGAGAGAGAAGAGTTTTGCCAGACATTTTCATCATCAACGGGTTTTCACAGTGCGCACTCGCACGTGAAGCACTGCACGTGAATCATTTTGTTGGATTGTAATACTCTGCATGATGATTATGAACTGGCGTACTTCATGGAAGTACTTGTTTTTCGCTTACACTTAAGCTAACTAATTTTTATCAGCATACGGTGTGTGCTGGGAATATACAAAATATTTTGAATGAATCAACGACAATGAACGACCCTCCTGAATAGCTCCTGAGGAGCAAGCGAGCGATGATCCAAAGAATGATGATTTGCTACCAATGAAAACGGCAGACAGCGTGCATAAGCGTGAGACAGCGCTTGAATGATTTGAACTCGAACAAATAACGCACACACGTCCGACAGACGGGCACGGCACCCATTTGCTGACATTCCGTGTCGATCTGGAGTGGCCCCTACCTCGAGGCGACCCCATCATTGATAGATCACCCTTCTTCCTGACGTGCGCCACAAATGGGCTGGAGTGCCTTCGTCACTTCGTTTTCCTTCGAGAGATGCGTACATCTGCTTCGTCTTTCCTTCCTCTGTTCCGCTATTCACAATCGAAACATATCGTGGATTGGGGAAATGTGAAAAATGCTTTTCCTGAATGCCAATGCGATGTGCGCGCACACACACACGACGTTCGCTGCTATCCGCCCCGGGCGGATCCGGCGAAAAAAAGGGGGAGGGGGGGGACCGTAAATGTGATTATTTACTCGTAATCCAAAAATCATCCATCTATGACAGTGAAACGTGAATGGAATTTAGTTTTGTCCGTTCCGATGGCATAATTGGAAACCGCGCATCGGCATTCATGCCACTTGCGGCGGTGGCCAAACGCGAGTCACGAGTTGCTGCTGCCGTCCAAGGGTTGGTCGGTTTCCGTCTCTACCAGCCGAGGCATCCTGCCAATTGTTGTGCGGTTGCCGGTTCGACGAGTACACCGCTGTCCTCCTCGCTGGCTAGTCACTCCTCTGCGATGTTCAAACATTCAGAGGAACTTTTGTCACTTTTATTAAACGTAATATTCACGTTCCATCGCCACGAACCACGAACGGCAAACATGGGAGTTAACTTTTTTCGCTCCAGCAGCCAAAAGGTGACAATCGACGTCGAAATGGCACAAATCGGCGGTAAGGTCGGGCGGGTAGGTAAGGTGTAAACAACCGCAACGGCGTGGATTCGACAGAAATGGCTCGATCCCAAAAAGGCTCGGAAGTGAAAGAAGTATTCCGATCCGAGAATGTTCTGTTTGCATAATCAAGTGAGTGCCCTCCGCGGATGTTCGGCCACGGTACGTCATGTAAACAGCTGCCGCCGCCGCCGCCGTCAATGGCAGGGAGCCATATTTTTGCCACAATGATTCATTAGTTGATTGGAATTCCGCGCTGGTACTCGGTGTGTCACACATCAGGTTCGATGCTTTTATGGTAATATTGATTTGTTTTTTTAATTGGATTTTTTGTTAGATAAAAACATCTAAAATTGTTCGTAAACTATTAGCATTCGGTTTACAAAATACATAAAAAGATCATTTCTACAAAATTTCATCACAATTCATCTTGGATTCCACATTTTATGTGTCTATTGTAGGTTATGAGGCTCTTATGTCCCTTAAACACCTTCAATCCATGTATGTAAACAGTGCTCTCGAGCTAGAAACAAAAAAAGTAACCATGACTACGACTGCTTCGCGTGATAATTGCCATTACCAAAGGAAGCACCTTAAAACGCTTCCTCGGAAGCATTAGTCAACGGAACATCTCATTCGATGAACTGGTAACTTCCGGTGGTTGCTTTCGGTGTCATGATATCACGTCTCGTTGGCGATTCCGAAAAAGAAGCTGTACATTGAGATTCCGTTTCTGGTAAATTGTCAGCATTAAACAAGCTTACTCCCTCGTTTCATTGTTTCGAATTTTGCATTGCTTTGTTGCAAGCAGCTGACAAAAGGAGACTTTTAGCGAACGAGGACAATGTTTGAAGCTAGGAAGATCCAGTAGGATTAGGCAGCGATGGTACCAGGTTGTGCTGCGTAGGTTGTGCGGCAGAAGCTGCTTGTCTGCAACATGATAATGAAGATAATTAAGCTATAGAGACTTCTAATAATTGTTTTTAATTTGCTATTTGGTATCAACAGCGGAACTCTAAGAATTGTTCATTCAGTTCATTTTTAGTCAATGTAACGTCGTTAAAATCTTATGTGAATATTGAGTTATGCTCTTAATATTTATATTCCTCTAATCGTTTTCATTATCTTTACCCAATTTAGTTGAAAAATGTTTTCTATAAGCACATCAGAAAAAAGTATTGTAATAATGCTTGTAGATTATAACAAATGCCATCACTATTATGTGTTTGGAGTTGAATAATGGTCTCTAGAGCTTATTTGCTGCTACGTACCTTTAAAATAGTCTGTGTGTTTCTGGAAGTTAGAGAAAACAATCAGTCAGTTGTTGCGCTGGGATGCGAATTTCCACCTCACTGCTTATACTCTACTCCAACATGATGTTATTCCCAAAGATTATGCATATTATGTGCTATTCCCCTATATTCAGCTCGACTACAGCTCTGAAAAGAATGCCCTCCCAACGGCACCATTCGCAAGAAACCAAACACCTGTACGCGGAGAAATTCAAGCGAACATTACCTTCTCCACGTATTCGTGTGTGGCCTTAGTTGGTTCAACTAGCGACCCATTTTCCTCGGGGTTTTCCTTTTTGTATAATCTCTTTTCAACGAACATCTCCAAGGAATATTGTGTATATATTTTAGAGAAAGAGAGCGCACTTGTTCCAACCATCTCCATCCTGTACTAGCTCCCATCACCACACACACACACGCACACGGTACGCGCTTTCAATTGTCTTCGAAAACCCATTTCAAACCTTTTGCGCCACCGGATGCGAGGAACAGCAGCAGGGCTGTTGGGCGTTGCTGCTGCTGCTGCTGGTGCGCCGTGTGATTGTTTTCCTTCGTTCCGCCGTTCCCGAAGCAAATACACTTTCTCCTGTGGGACCTGTGAGCGGTGGTGAGCCAAGGGGGGGGGGGGGGGGGGGGGGGGTACTGGAATTCATGCCTTTTCCCCCATTTTCCCGGTGGACTGGGTGCGCGCCGCAGCCTCGGCATCCAACATGTGGCTCGTGACAGGTCTCGGTCTCGGGCTTTTTGGGGTGGAAAAGTGCTAGTCAGGCTAGGGCTAGGGCCCGGTGAGGCTGGGAAAGTATGCGTACCGCATTGGCTGGAAGAGGGCGGTTCACTTTAAGCGGCGAGTGTATAGGTAAGACACAGCCTCCCAGGCACAGCCGGCAGTAAATGTTTCCCTCGAAATCTGTCCTACCATCGAGTGTGAGTTAAGTGAATTGAAGTAAACCCATACACACACACACAGTGGAGGCACTGGTAAAGGAGTGGGAAAGTGGGAGTATGTTGGGCAGGAAAACGAAATTCCTGCCACATTCCTTCGCTGCACACTCCGACATCGCTGCGTCGCTAACGAGCTCAAGGGTGTCCGCTCCATCGAGGAATGAAGTGAAATGGATGTATGTATGCGAGAGAAGGAATTCCATTTCCAGTGTTTGAGTTATTGGCAAAAAAAGTGGAGCATGTAAGCCTCGAACTCTGTTTGGAGTTACCGCGGGAACCATTTTGTTCTCCCCCTTATCCCAAAAACCAATAGCTTGTCAAGGTCAATTCAAATCAAGTTGATGTACATTCGAGCAACATGACACCGATGACAATAGAATCCTTTAACCTTGTCTATGCACAAAGATACACGATGTTGCTCAACCCAATGAGGACAAATTTCGTTTCTACTAGTCATTTATACTCGTGTGGTTGTGTATGTACCAAACCAAATTAATTATTGCCCTTGAGTGTTAGAAGTAATTGTTATTGAACTTTTCATTAGGATCATCAACTCAGATCATCAAACTATTAATCACCCTCTGACAGACTTCTGAGTGCATGAGTGGAAACGAAAACATAAAACAAAACGATTTATCTTACACACGTTAAACACACTAAAGCCACTAATGAATCAAATGCAGTTCATCGCCTTTACAGCATGATTAGCAGTAACAAGGGTAGTGCAAGGGCGGCCACCATTATTACTTTAGCGCTTCTGAGAATATCGGTAGATCGGAATATTGATCGGAACGCAATAAATCATACTGGAGCACTTTCGAGCCAAAAGAAAAAACAACCCCAAATGGCTGGATAACAATCAAATCGCGCAAAAAAGTCCCGACGAGCTCGACCAGATCAATAACAAATGCCCTTGGTTGATGCCGCCGCCACCGCCGCACCCGTGTGTGCCTCTGCCCACCGGAGAGCCGTATCAGCCGTATCACAGTTCCATTCGAATCGGACGGAAAACGAGGAAATCGAATATAGATGTGATGAAAATCGTTATTAAATTTTATCGCAATTTGATTTACGGATAAACGGATGTACGGAACTGGGTGGTCAGGGGAGGGGGAAGGAGCGCAACGCAACGGTGGAATTGATGTGAAAATCGGCCAATCGGCGAAGCACCGGAGTGCGATGGTGCCACGGTGGAAACGATTACATCGGAGGTTCCATTTCTTACGTGAAGTCGTGACTGCGGGAGGGGTGGCTGATGGCGCATGGGAATGAAACATTAATGAGCATCAACGCGCACACACGTACTATACACCAAGCAATGGTATAGACCACCAGGGATCGAGATGAAAATATATATATTCGGCGCGATGCAATATGGCAATATGCAAGTTTGAGATTTAAATTAATTTATGTAGCCGATGGGGAGCGGATGACTTGGTCGATCGCAATCACTGCATTCCGATACCTGGCTTCTTCCCGGTTCCAGCTAGTGCTGGACTAATTCCCCGACCAAAAAAGGGGGGCCAAAGAAACCCTCTGGGGCATTATTAACATCGGAGTTATCCAACCGGAAAGGACGGCGGAAACCATAACAGAAGTGGCATTTGGTGGAAATTAATTCAAATTTATTAATTTTACCTCATCGCTAGCTACTCTGTGGTCATGGTTGGCTCTGGGCTGGTGGCGTTGGCGACGACTGCTGCGACTGCTGACCTCTTCCGTTTTTTGCTTTAGGCAAAGGGCCCTAGCCTAGGCAAAATTGATGGTAATCATCGCCATAATCGTTAGCATAATCGGTATGGCAATTTTGAAATGTTCATTTGACTGGTACTTACAGCGTGGGTAGTGAGCGTCCACGAAAGAATCCTGGAGAAATTAACAAATAGATCCCCCTCCTGAGCCGAGAGTTAATTGTTCAGGTTTATCTTTCACTCAAGGAATGTAAAGTCATCTTAACGATCATTGCGTTAGCGTCAAGGGAAGTGGGAAGAACATTTGTTTTGCACTGCGACTGTAACGTTTGTTTCTGCAATTAAATTGTCTTTTGTGTAACAGTGGATAAAGGGTAATTGAAGTTATGATTACTGCGTTGTCGTTATAATTAACCTAGAATGTAATCGATGTAGAACGATTTAGAAGCTGCTATTGCGCAACACGGTTGAGACCGCTGGCTACTGTAACGGTCAAAATATATTTAAATGTTAACTGAATATGGCTGATCCTCGGATAATGGAGTAGCATCGCCAAAGATTAGGTTTTTACATACAAAATTTAAAGTACCGAGGATTAACTAAACCTATAATTGTAAAAGTTGTGTTAGAGAACTGCTTGTGATTGTTTTATTTGTTGGCGTATAATATTCATGTTGGAGTGTTAAATTAATTGCCATTGGTATTCGTTCTACATTATTTTGTTTCAAAATTCTATTGCTTTTGTGGCACTCGATGAATCAAAAAGTTGAATCGAAATAAAATTTTCATCGAATATTTTCCGCACTTATTAAAGTTTATTAAAAATTCTATGAGACTAGCTGACAAATACTTTTAGCAACAAACACACACTCTAAAGGAGCACATACTGAATCATGATTCCCGCATTCGATGCCACCATAAATGTTCTCCTACGTTCAGCGCCGACAGTCAACAGCGTTACTGATGGGCAACATTAAGCATACGCTCCATCATCTGATTGTAGCAGTAAAGCACTTATCAGGGCCATCAGGGTAGATTTAACATCAACAAGAGACACATTAGCAGAGGACACAGACACACACAGAAACACACACGTGTCGAACCATGTGTTTAATGTGTTTTCCTGCCAGATCTTGGGCGGCATCCCTCTGTTCGATCATCAACATCACACCTCGGGGGAGTGGTGGAGGCCTTGCTGTGCGAATGCTTTATGCTGATGCTTTTCGCTCTCATTTCAACTATTTTTCATGGAATCTTGAAGCGAGAAATTCGCAACAACAAAAAAAAACCGGCACTCTAGAGCCAGTCAGTCAGAGGCCGAAACCGAATAACCGACGAAACAACGGTTGGACAGCGGACCCCTCGTCAGAATTTATGTGTCACCGGAGAGCTGCCATTTGAATATCACGTCGCGTCGCGTCACATCGCGTGGCGTGCGTGAGCCACTTACGGAATCCCTCGACACTCCCCTGGTACGGCCATTCGATTTTCCAGATGAAGGACGTGATTTATCGAAGAGGAAGCGGCGTCGGTCTCCAGCACGGTTCAGTTTGTCCCATCGCAGTACCGTTCGACGGTGCGCAATAGGTTTCGGTCGCGATTTGTGCGATTTTTTTTGCAGCTTTTATTTCGATTCGATTGCTATCGCCACCTCCTTTACTACTCCCTCGACGGCTTGGGAGCGCTCAACTCCGTGCTCAATTGTGCACCGAAGTGCACTTACCGGTCACACGCACACCCTTCAATCGGTCACATCCTGGTCACGGTATGACACGGCGGTTACGATTGCACGTAGCATCGGGGGTTGGGCGTTGGGTATTGTATTGATTTGATTTGTGACAGCATCGCTACACTGTGACGATTTTGCTCGAAACCGTGTTCGGTGGCGTTCAGGTCATTGAATCACGGAATAGTCGCGATCGGAATACTCGGCCCCAACTGACTCAGCAACGAATGTTGCAATTAGTGTCCGTGCGTTGGACCCACAGACTAGGTCCTCCACATAAACATAAACAGCTTTAACGGTCTGTATAGACGGTAGACCGCGTAGATTCAAATGGAACTCGCTCGAAATTGTTACTAAATTTTCACCAAGACAATAACTCCTATAATAACAGGTGAATCTGCAGCGGAGTGGCCAAATGGGAAAAACAAAAAGGGCATCCTCCTCCTGGCACCCTCCTGGCGCTCTCGAGTGGATATCCTGGGTACGAGTGCAGCCCGCAGCCCCCTCTCGAATCCCTCTCGATGGGCCAATTGTCTGCCTTCTAATGCTTTGAAAATGGTTATGTGGCTAGCATACCTAAAAGCACTTCAACTCCACAACCACGCTCACTTCCAGGCTTCCCGGAAGCCATTTCCGCTTTCACAGCAGAAAGGAGACCACAACGAGTACTGTTGTGCTGATGCTGCTGCTGCTGCTGCTGCTGTGTGTGTGTGTTGGGTGAATAGTTGTAGTAGTTTCATTAATTGCCTGAAACTGCGCAAAAATACATCCTCCTACCATAGAGGATGCTCGGTGACGAGGCTCCGGGTTTTCCACAGGCCAGGCGACCTTACAGCGGAAGCCCGAACCATTCCGTCACGTTTCTCTTTGAAAAGGCAACGGGGAGGATGCGGAGAGGATGAACAAAAACTATCATCGGAACACTGGACTGGCCGGGCCTGACCTGGCGCTCTCCGGAATGCTAACCAACCGTACAATTGTCCTGGAAAAAAGGGCCGGAAAAAGGTAACTTTGCTGCTTCACTGTCCCTCGCACCCCGGCCACACGCCACACGGAAACGGTGGATTTTGTGTCCACGTGCGAGAGTAATCCAGCCTCGTTAGCAGGCGCCTTTTAGTCATGGAGACGATTTGCTGGCCCTTTTTTTTTTTTGGGTTTCATATATCATTAGTATTATTATTTTTGCTCCTTCTGCTGGCTGTAGTATTCAACTGTTCTAAATAATTTATTCATACATTCGCACGCCCGACACTCTTACCGGTGATCCGGTGCGGTTGGCCCGTTTTTTTTTGTTTTTGGGGATTTATTTTCATAAATGGTAGGCCATTTGCAGCAGTCTGGATCGATTAATGGAATGACGGTCTAAGCAACCGAACTGACCGGTCACTCTGGTTGCTTCGATTGATTGGTTTTGAGTGCTGAAGGAACGTATTCAGGTTTTGGGCGACTAAACTCCACCTCGTTGATACAGTTTAAATTTTCGGTTGTTTTCGGTGTTTCGTTGATTGTTTCCTTTATCTTAGCATGCCTTTTTTTGTTTTAAAATGGACTCTTTGAAGTGTTTGTTTTCAAGGTACAAGTAAACATTGCAATTGCTTAGTTATTTAGTTCAAATAATATTTTGCTACTACGTTATTTTGAAAACATCCTTTAAAATTTACTATAACTTTCCTTTATTAGTTACACATTTGTTAAATGTTTTTTTAAACTCTATTCAAATACAATACATGTGTCATCACATATTACCTTTTGTTTTCGAATGATTTTGTTCCATTTCAATTAAAATTTCATGTAAAATAACATTCCTTTCATTGCCGCTACTAATTTCATGTTGCACTTTAACTTCTCACTCAAAAAACATCGACTAGATTACAAAATTAAAACCTGAATTTTAAGAGCTACTAGCACATGTAAGGAAGCACTCTTCGTTTGTCTATGTTTTCCAAAACATGTTGTAATTTATAGTAAATTATTGATGATTGCTTGCAAATTAGTATTGCTATCAATGGGAAATGATCGGAAGCACAACTTTGAAACCTGAAAAGACCTATTTCCATAGATAAAGAGCCCCTTGAAGTTACCCAAATGCACAACAAAAAAGGAACAAAACTTTTGTGCTGCTTCCCAACATAGAGCCCAACCTCCAGAGCCGCACCCTTTTCTGGCATGTTGATGCAATTATACAATCATCGCTGCTCCCACCCCCCCGAAACCCTTTTCTGACTTAACAGAGCAGCAGACTGACAGAGCCGGTGGTCCTCTTGGGATAGTTTGATAATTTTAATTGCGATAATGAATTCTCGGCCGCGTACCAGCACATCGTATCAACGGAACGGTTAGCCCAAGGTTTTCTCGTAACCCCTTACACCGGAAGAGCAACCGGCGAGGGGGGAGGGGGAGGCTATTTTCTGACCAACGGGCTTCCTTCTGTTCGTACCATCGAGAGGGCCACGGTCTCGCTGCATCATCCTACACAGTGACCCCGGAACAGGTTCAACAAAGAGCGGTTCCACCCACACGATTCCCCCGCCTCCTCTCACCGTTTCATGGCGTGCATGTAATTTACTTTTGTAAAATTATTTTAATAATCCGATTTAAAACGGATTACCGAGTATGCTCGTACGTGACTGGTTGCAATTACCGGATTGCGCACCGGACCGCGTGGTAGGTGCGGGCGGGCGGGCGGGCGGTGGACCAGGCGCCTGCCAAATGCTAGCCAGCGCATGTTGCCGAACAACGGAAAGATTTAGTTCCGGGGTTTATTTATCGCAGCAAAGGGAGAGCATGGCGTTAGCATCACTTTTGGTGGCTTGGCAACGATTAGCAACCCCGGAGTGTGACCGGAGCATGAGTGTGTGTGCGTGGCTTTAGGGAAAAATCAAATAATAATTTCTCAGTAAGCTGTGCTTAGAGAAAAGTTTTTGCGGGAAAATATGCAATGCTAGATCATTTGCAATTTTATTTTTGCTTCACATTTCATTATTGCATTATTCTGGGGGAATTTTGCTCATTTCTCAACTTTGTTACCCCCCGAAAAACGCAAATGGCAACCAAAATAACACCTGCAGGGGCTGTTAACTCACGTTTAACGGCATAAAACAACGAACCGGCGGCCTGGCCGTAAACCGCCGGATGAGCTGCCAATTTTAAGTTCCCATTAAAGCCACGCCGCACACAGCACCACATCATTATGATGGCTTACGTCCTAAATCATCACTCGTCGCGTCGGTGCGTCGCATGCCTCTGTTTCTGATTTATATGCTCGCATGCTCGCACCCTGGCATGCGATGAAGAAGAGACTCTTCTTGGCCAAAAACCGATACAGCGGGACCGAAAGATCCATGTGTAGAGCGATGCGTTTGACACATTACTGAAAATTCATTTCCCAATTCCCAGTGGGCGCCACATACATACTTCCGGCCCCAAAAGAGTCGAAAAGCCGGGATGTCGTTGGCGGGCTCGTTTCGTCCTACGTTCACACACACACACACCATGTGCTGGTGACGGTATTACGTCTGGCTTGGTCCCTGGCTTAATGTTGCACAAATGGTGTTTGCCATAATTCTGCTGGAAACAATAAACCATTGTCGTTATCATACACGAGCACACGAGAGTGCTGCCACACACACACACACGCACATACGCACGTATGCAGATCATCTCATCGCTGTGAATATAAAAAAAAAAATTGCGAAATGAAGAAAAGCTGTGAAAACAATCCCCATTTGGCTCGTGAGTCACATCAAAGTCACCTTCAATTCGATTTCGCCACCAAACCAATATGAAGTTGGTGACAAAAGTTTGACTCTCACTGTACCAGCCTCACTGGTATTGCTCTGATACCCGGGGAGCCTCGATGTGTCTCGAGTCGAGAACTCTCGAAGTCTCGAAGAAGGAAAAGAAATGAAACTTCACAGCCTACCAAGACAATCAGGGCGGCTTATGGTTTGGCGCATTTGAACTGTGCGTTGCCGGGGAGCTATGCAGGGCTGCCATTTCATTCCATTCCATTCCATCGGAAATGTAGAAATTTATGTTTCAATTTATGCTTCAACAGGATTTTCGGTTGCATATGTTTCTACACCATTACGTACGTACGTACGTTCGTTGCGCTGCAATGGGCTGCAGTGCTGCTGCTGCTGCTGCGAACGACGCTGTTTGCGTCCTGGTATTCATGCCCAGGAAGACACACACATAGGGCATGGGTTTTGAGGTAGTGCGGGCTGCAGCCAAGGGGCCCCTTGTGGAGAGTGGAGAACAATAAATTTCCCAGCTCGAAGGATGAATGATTCATTATTGGAGCACGTTCCACGTGC
>NC_064874.1:71958556-71966056 GCF_943734745.1 Anopheles darlingi | reverse complement strand
TGGTACCGGTGCTAATCGTACTCGGCCAAACATGGTTTTTATGTTACGGCCCGACTCTACTCCCGGAACTCCCACGGGACCAATAACAAACCGATCAACAACACGCTTCCAAACAATGTCAGGTCAAGCTGGGAGGATGAGCCGTTTGCGCTGTGTGTGTGTGTGTGTGTGTGTGTGTGTGTTGTTGTTGATGAACAAAGTACAACGACGAGCTGTTCGCAGCAATGGCCACGCGTTGTTTTCGATTTTTCCTGCTGCTCATCCTCGATGGCGCACAAACACACACACACACACAAACGTGAATCTGTCCTGGTTCTCCCCATAGGCCCTAGTCCAGGCCACATTTACAGCTCTTTCGCTCTATAATCCGGCGTCACTTCGATCGGCGCACTGTTCGACACGGTTGTTGTTACCAGGGCGCCAACACGTATGCCAACGGATACGCATTTTATTGCTACAGCACTTTTTTTTTCGTCGTCGTTGTTGTTGTCGCTTTCCCCTCCCGGGCCTCCATTCCAATGGTCGTAGTGTGCTGTGTCAGCTGTTTTTGTTGTTTTGTTTTTTGGTCACCCCAACCATCGTTCGCTTCGATGAGTTTCATACTACGCGAAAGGCGATTTTCGGCCTTTTGATTACCGAATTGCTGTAACAGAGGAGCACAGGAGATGGGGAGGAAAGGGAGGGAAAGCTCAGCCCTTAATCGACAGCAAACAATCCGGGCCAACGGGCAATCATTTGATTTTGCCTGCGCTCAGCTTTCCCGATTTGTGTTCGGTTGTCAATTTGCTGTTTCGTCGTCAAGCTTTTTAGTGGTGGGAGAGCATTAACCGCTGGTCAAAATGTGATGCTTACTTCTGTAGCCACTGGAAATTGTTTCCACTTGAGCGTTGAATTGAGTCTAACAGGTTCTAATGGAACCGATTTGTAATCTTTTATCTGCCCGATTGTTAATTGAAATAACCGATTAGCAAGGTCGTGATCATCATACGGTGTCATTGTGTATTTAAAGGGAAATTTAAGAGGGAAAATTGTTTTTTTTATCGATCGAAAGGAGTGAACAAATGTGAAATCCTTGACATTTCAAGTATAATTACCGCCTGATGAGCATTACACGAAGCATCTAAACCAGAGAGTACAACATTATTCAAAATAATAATATGCAATTTGCAAGCATCGTCAAATACAAATTATGGTGGCGTAACTTTGAAGCTCATAAAAAAGAACGTACCTAATGTATTCGGCTCTAAATAATTTTATCTCTAAAATTAGTAGTATTCGGCTATAAATAATAATTATATTTTCCAAAGGAATACTTTGGAAAATATAATTATTGGAATGAAATGTGATTAGGAATTGCAGCATTAAATCTCATTACGATTGCATTAAACAAAAATCATTACAATTTGGACTTTTTCAACATAATCTAACAATATTTTCTGTGCTGTTTTTTTTAGATTAAACAGTCGTATATAAGTGACCAATATCTTTTCTGTATAATACTAATGAGGTGGAATTGATTGTGGAAATCAAATTAATTATGATCATTTAGAACACTTATTTCGTAAAGTAATTTTTCACCTCTATCCCACAGGTGGACCGAATCTGAACAAACTAGAACTGTCAAGTGTAAACGGCTCGTCCGTCGTTACATTTGTTAAAAAGAATTGTAAATCTAAGGGTATTTCAATTCAAATGTATTAACAGCTTCGACATCAGTCAATATTTTGCACATGCACTAGTTTTAAAAATGATAGCATGATAGCATCAGTTTTATAAATGGCATAACACACCTCCGTTGATTTGACTGCCTTATGCATGCTGTTCCATGTTACTGTTTTGTAATGTTAATGCTTTTCTTCGTTACAGGAAGTGCCAAAGAAATCGACAAAAGGTACATGTGTTGCTTACAAACATTGTGCCCCGTAATATTCGATAGCATCGATATCGATGCCGTTGGCTTGATTTGGCTCGCAAACACACACAAACCAGCCCACCGCCGGAACGGAGGTGTTTTCCATTCCTACTTCGACCATTTGACAATTTTGCATCCTCATCAACAACTCGTTTCTTGCATCCCTCTTACGATCACGTCACAACAAAAATGTCGCCGCCGCAGCTCGATTCGATTAAAAGTTGGCCAACGAGCAACGACCGACGACCCCGAAAAAGGTGCCTACCTCATCGCACACCAATCTAACTGCTTCTCGAGCGGTTTTGTGTTGTTGGGTTGTTTTTCGATTAAAAAAAAACTATGTTCTCGAACCCACAGTGAAATGTTCTCGAACCCACTGTGAGAGCGTTCAGCGGCCATTAACACAACGGTCAATGAATGCACAATGCGGTGCAGGATGATTTCCAATAACTATCCGCGGTGCAGCTTCGAGGTATCGAGCATCTTGGCATAAATCTTTTACTTCGATGACGCATAAAAAAGAAAGAGAGAGAACAAGAAGCGCTCACCGGCTTCAAATGACCGATGAAAGTATAATGAACGATGAGCACACCGAACGTGTCCTGGCCACTGGATCGTCTGAAAGAGACGAGACCCTCCGCACGGAAGACTCGATGCGCCCCGTCGATGCTCAAAATCTCTTCAATCTTGTTCCGACCGACAGTGAAAAAGTTGGATCTGCAATGCAGTTAAAATGGTGGCCACCCCCTCGAACCGACCATCGCCTGCAAGACGCTTGTAATCTATGATGCATCACACACACACACACACTCACAGAAGCTCACCCGCCCACCGGACGATTTTTTGACGAACTTGGTTCTGACTTCCTTTACAATGCCTTCCTTTCGAGCGCCTCGACTTCACAAGACCCTCTCGGGGGGTTGCTCCTCGGTGCAACAACCGCTTGGGCACCTTTTTCTCGATTTCCGTTCCCTGGAGATTCCTCTTGACTCAACTCAAGAGCACCAGCAAAAGGAGCTCCCAGCTCCCCAGCCAACGCTGCCCCTTTGCACTAATTTTTTTTTCTTCGTTCTTTTCGGCATTCAATCCGCATCAAACGAATGCTCTCGACTCGACTCTTGGGCGGCTACTACGGCGACTATCCCGGTAGCGCACGAGGATGCGAGAGAGCGACCCTTTGCATTTTGGCATTTGGCTGAGGTCGAGAAAAGTTGCCCGAAACTGGAACGCCACGCAACGTAGTAGGCCACCACCATTACCTTCACCATCACCACCAGGGGCGGGCAGCAAGCAGCGCATTAGTAACCAGCTTGCTTTTCGTTCAAACTTCAAACATTTCAGGTTCGAATCGGTTTCGGTTGAAATGGCGTAAGCCAGCCGGTTGAACCAGCCCGATAGCGGCTCTCGGTGGGATTCGACAATCCGGTGGATCCGGGCCGCACTTGGCCATTTTATTGGGATTCGCTATCGACAACCCTTTAGCCGAAAGATTCGTTGAAAGTTTTATGTTTCCCTCTTCCAGCCAGTTCAGTACCACCTCCTCGAGGCGGTCGAGTAGCTTAGTTTTTGGGGGACTTCCGGTTGGCAATCGTTCACCTGAGGCGTATACCCGCCTCATCACACTGACAGCAGACCTTGCCGGAACGGGAATTCCGGGCGAAATCTTATTGCAACTTCTTCTTCGTATATTTACTTTCGAGCCTTTCGTGCTTCCCCCTATCCCGAGCATTTCTGCAGACTTTGTGTCGAGAAAGTCAGACGCGAAGACTTCGTTTCAATTATGGCCTCGCGGAAGTACCGCCGATTTCGGGATATGTTTCGAACTTCCCGAGGTCCTCCGTTCATCACAATTTTTTTTTTGCAATGCGTATCGCGACCCCAATAAGAGCGTGTTCCTTTGGCAGGAGCGCGTCTATGTGTCTGTGTGTGTGTGTGTGTGGGGGGTACGCAACGCGCAACGTGGTTTATGATATCAAAGAAGCCCAAGTTTCCCGGTTTTTCCGATATCTTCTGGAAACATTTGGCATCGCGGTATCATGCATAAATATGCTATCAGGAAGCCGATTGGGCCTATTCCAATGACAAATAGCCTTCGACCAACAACCTCTGCAAATGGTTTCTTGTATACAGCCAACCCTTGGCTTCCGATTGCTCCGTTGGCCTCACCGAAGTATACCGTCTCGGTCGAGAAACGTTCTCGTTCTGTTGAGATTGCATATTGCAAATTCCTCGCCGCGACAAAAGCTGTTGGTTGCAATCATGAAAGTGATTTGGCTCAATACCGGATCGATCGGATTCGCTCCACTCGCTGGCGGCGGGTTCGGTGCAATCGAAGATGGTTACAAACCCAGTAGCTCCCCGGATTGTTACCCCCGCCGGGGGGGGAAAACCCAGAAAACTAGCAGCCTGTCTGCCTCGAGCGGAACAGAGACCGCCCTCCACCCAACCGGGGGCAATAAACAAAACGTCATCCATTTATCACAAAAGGGTGGAATATTTATTCGCAAATTGAATGCTGAACTGAAACGGATGCGGCTGATTGTTTTCAGTCAGCACCATTTGGTTGTGCTGCATCGTGGCACTGCGTTTCCGCACTTTTCCGCACTTTTCCGCTTCCGCAACGGAGCGGAGTGGAAATTGCATTACAAGCAGCAGCAGCAGCAGCCACACAAAATGGCAAAACCAGCCAATCTCTAATTCTTGTTCCGGTTGCTGTGGTGCGTTGCAAATCGCCCGACACGGCCTTCCGAGGACGATAAACTGAACATCAGTGTGTCCAATCAATCGCTCGTGGGTGCGGTTCTCGCGGCCGCTTTGTATGTGTGTGTATCAATGTTACATCAAAGTAAATTGAAATAATTGAACATTTTTCCGTTGAAAAACCATTGTTACGAAAACATCCTATCCGATTACATTCGATCATGGCCGTTTTTATGGGGAACCTAATTGAGCAATTTGCATCAACATGGTAAAGGTAATCAATTGGAGGAAACATGGCAAGAGACCACATGGAGTGTGCCCTAAACGTTAAATTGATATCCTAATCTGCTTTTCCCCAAAACTCAATATGATTATACGAACGCATTATGATCAAACAATATTAATGCGTCTCTGAGAAACCTTTTTCAATGTGGGATTTTCCGAAGCTGGAGCTAGTACTCGATCAAACTATTTTCTAATGATTCTAAAAGAGGAAACATAACCTCCAAAACGGTGTTAAATATATTAATTGTGGTTTCTAAAGAAATCATTTATTTCATCATTCAGTACTTATCTATAATAGTTGTGTAGTTGTTTTAACTGATCACAATGCACGTTGTCTGCATTAGCGGTGAGTGCTTAAATCGTTTTTGATAAAAAACATGCTTCCTTAGCTGACGCTGATATCTTTCCGGACCATGATGCCGGAAAGGACCAATGTTCTCAAAGTTCAAACTTCCGCTTATACCTCTTAAAACGCGTTTTGAGACACTTCGCTCTCGATGCTGGTGGTCTCTCGAGGTTTCAACTAATCAAACATCATCCTCACATTGAGCCAGCTCACCAAAAACCGACTTCCGCTTCGCTTGTGTGCGCGGAATGCGGCGAACATTCTGCCGCCGGAAAACTGCTGCTGCTGCTGCTGCTGTAACGCCGCCGCTGGATCAGGGCTGCGGTGCAAATGGTGCTCGTTCCAGTTTTCCAAACTAACCGGAGCTCGGCTCTTTGGGCTTGGGATTGGGTGAGCATTTTCTTTCATTATGCAAATAATCTCAACACTTCAATCTGCCATTGGACCAGTAAGTGAGCCAGCGAGCGAGCGAGCGACGAGGGAAGCTTCTGCTCATTACGCTCGGAGCGAGATTTCGCCACTTATCTTGCGAGCTTCCATGTGTATGTGGCCTGGTCCCAGCCTGCCAACCAGCCAGCCAACCAACCGGCTGACGTCCCGTGAGACTCAAGAAGCGCTTGGCTATCGTTCGCAGAGTGCAGCACCGTCGTCAGCGTCCTCGGGCTAGATCTCCGGCACCATAAGTACATCCGCATAATGTCTTTCGTGTTTACATTAAACTCTCACATGCTCACTGCTCGAGCACGAGCACCGCAAATACTGCTCCTCGTTGTCAGCGTCGTCGTCGTCGTTGTCGCTCTGATTCACTCGGGACGATCACTTTTACTGTAGCGCATATGTGTTTGATCTTAGACAAGCTTCCGGCGGGGTCGGTCCGGTCCGGTGCGACGCCATGTTTCATGTGCATTGAAATGTGCTCCCCGTTTCGAAACCGAATCACTCAACCTCAACTAGCATTGTCACCAAGGGTTTCAATATCTCGACTGCTGCGGGCTTTAAATTTAAAACAAATCTCGACCAATTAAAATGGCTTCGTTGTTGTGATTATTTCGGAAATTTGCCACAACATCCCTTTCCCGGTTTGCTTGGATGCCTCTTATCATGCGTTCAAATAAATCCCAAACAGATTTAACAAGTTTTTTACGGTCACCGTGGCCCCGTGTAAAGTCGTTTGTAGTCGCTGCAGCTTCACTTCTCGAATGCGGACGTTAAAAGTGGCCTCACAAAGAGCGGCATCCCGAGACTGCTCTCTTCGGTCCTATTCGAACGCCATCTTCAGTGCATTCCAACGCAGCCAGCCAGATACTGAAGCTGAAGCTCTGGAGCTCCCAGAGGGCTCCTCCGGGGCAAACGGTCGTCGCTTTGCATCCAATATGCATGCATCGGTGTAATAAGGACGTGGCTCTATCACGGTTCCCATATCAAACTCCGGCTCACCCGAAGGGCAGGAAAGAAAGGATACGTCGTCGGTTGCAGCAAACGTCACGGAGTTCGTTCCAGACCAGTGCTCGCACACACACACACAGGACCATTTCGACTGATTCTTATCACAATTTTACATTTATAAGCGCAAACTGCTTTGGGCAGAAGAGATTTATGTCAATCATATGCATATGGGAAAACGTGTAGAAGCGACCGAACCGAGCATTGCTGCCGGTGTGTGTCTGGTGTTACCGTAGAGTGTGGAGAGGTGCACTCAGCAGCGCCAGAAGGTCTGAGGAGTGTCTATTTCCATGTATGCATATTTTAAAGCGAGTAAGAGTGAGAGAGTTTTCCATTTTCTCCGCATGATCATGGTGGTCCATTAATTGGTTGACTTTAAAGGAAGAGACCGGCTTTCACCGAATACCTTGGGTGAGGATATGGTTTTGTCACTTTTCTTTCCGAACGACCAGAGCTAAATGTGTATGTATGATTCGTGTTAAATGATTATTTATGCTCTGCCTAGCGTGAATTGACACAAAGATGCTGCACAATGTGGTATGTGTTTGTGCGACAGGTTATACTAGAAAGCATAATGAATCATTTACATTCTCTTCGATAATAACATTTTGTTAAGAAGCTATATTCTATTAGCTTTTCTAGAGAATCTAAACATAATCAATAGATGCAATTTGTTGATTAGGAATTTCTGTGTATAACTACATCTCAAACGCATCGTAGAACCATAATGATGGTTTAGCATAAGCTCTAAATTCGCTTTGCGGAAAAATGTGATTTCAAATTCAATTATATATACTTTGTCTTTTTGAGTACA
>NC_064874.1:71931056-71956056 GCF_943734745.1 Anopheles darlingi | reverse complement strand
ATTGCGCACCGCGTGTCCGCGTGGGGTGCCAAGGACCGGCGTGACGTGGAGTTCATCCCAGCCACGGACGAACGAAACAGAAAATCGCTCTGGCAAAAGAAAGCCAGATTATTGCGTTTTTTTTGTTTTTGTTTTGCGAACACTCCCGAACCCCCAATTTGAACATTTGAAGCATTGTATTTCGTGGGCGCAGAGTTAACGGGGATATTAATGAGGCGTGCCGGATTCAATGATCATTCGGTTTTGTTATAAGATTTATCGATTGGAGATTGGAGGTCATAATCATTACTATGCGGTGGCCTTTTTGGAGCATAAAGCTTCTCTGCTATGATAGTTTGAGTTTACATTTGTGTAACATGTTTTCATCAGTTCTCGAAAAATTGCAATTTAAAAATAAATAGAATAGAACAAAACTTGTAATTACATTTCTGTGAACTAATGCGTTACATGCCTTGCAACGCTCAGCTTAACACATTTTGAAGCATCAACATTGCATGTTTTCCCAAGGCCTGCTACCTCTAAGCGCTTACTTTTAGTTTACTAACTGCTGTCTCTGGTACAAAATTAGAATGAGATGAAATCAAATATATTCGATAGGATTTAATGATACTAATCGTGGAGAGAAAGCAAATGAGAGTCAATAAATTGAATTTTCTTCTTGCTCTTGCTTGCTGAAGGAGAATACTGTTGGTATTTTAATGTTTATGCATTTTGAGTTAGTTGTGCAGAACATCCAGCAGTAATTGTACCTAAAACCTAAAGTCTGTTGCAAAAATTGTAAATGAAACCATGCAAAAACCTTCATAAAAACCCCGGATGCCTCCGATTTTCACTAAATCCTGCAGATTTAGGAACCGGAAAAAGCATAATATTTATAAGCTACACCAGAAGTCAGTTAACAATCGATAAAAAACGGATAAAAGATGATTTCAAAGACGGAATTACATTGCACACGTTATGCAGAAAGCATTTTAAATGGAATTGATAGTCAAAATGTTTACCAGAATGGTTCGTTACAATGTGTGAATCTCCTGGCAAACATCTTTCTCTTATAATTAGGTCCAACCATCGTAGGTGATTGACCACGCTCCGGGCGAGGATATACCCACTTAAAGCACTCTCTATCAGTCCACCGCTATAGCCTGTGCTTATTCTACGCCGAGAACCCAGGCAAAGACGATAGTTGCAACGTTTTTCTCATTTCCATATTTATTGGCACGTTAAAGGAATCACTGGAGTATACTATGTAAATAGCTATCCAGTATCAGTCTGTCCGAAGGTCCCGCGCGCTTCCTTGTCTCCCATTGTAGTGTGATGCCTTCCCGGTCCCTTACGGATGCTTCGGCTATGGTGTACGATACGCCTGAATGCATCGGATCGGGCACACACACCTGGTCTGGTGAAGTATAGAATATGTAAATTCTAGTGCTATCTAACTAGCCGACTATCCTCCCCGGCACCAGTCCGTAACGGTGCTACGGGCTGCCGTGGAGTAAGGATTACAATGTCGGAACCATGACGGTTCGGTGGTTATAGTATGTAAACACATGTAAAATGAAGCACTACTGCAAATATACATCAGGGCCAGTGAAGCAACAGCACATTCTTTCACTCCGACTCCGAAGCTCAACTATGGCAAGCATTTTAAAAAGGGAAAAACATACCGGATTTAGCAGAGCAATGCAGCCCTCGACAAAACTAAATGCATAATGTACGGGTTCTCTTGTTTTCGTCCAGTTTATCGTGAAAATGTTCTGTACTGTAAGGTACGGGAATGTTTTGCAAAGCAAATCCAGGCATCGTTGCCGTTAAATTATGTGAGAACGCTTAATCTCAGCTCGGCTCGCCGGCAGTATTACTAATCTGTATTCAAATTATTTTAAGGGATTCCCCCCATAAAAGGGAACAGCTTGAGTTGTAATAATTGAGGAAATTGCCAGGATGAAACCGCACAAAGTCGGCAAAGCTTCTCCGCCAAAAAGGAGGCATTAATGTCAAAAGGCGTACCCAGAAGTCACGCCAGATCTCGTCAGCCTCCGTTTCGTGGCAAGTTCTCGCCGCAACAAAACCAACACGCGTGCGAGGCGGCTAACTCAACTAACCGCGCTACCGTAACGAACGTGAACGCACTTTTACACCTCCACCACCACTGCTTTTACACCCTTTCAACCACATTGGACTGGTTTTGATGTGCAGATGGTACCATGAAGCAGAAATAAGGATATGAGACGGTCCCGGGGTGTCGCCGGTGCACGATTCGCACGAATGAAGCTGCTAAAACTTTCCAAATGAGCTTTTTAAATTATCATTCTCGCTGGTGTGTCCCCCCGGTGGGAACGCGAGAAACCCTTCTCGACATCCGACGATGTGTGTGTGTATGGGTGTGTGTGTGTGAGACTAATCATAACTCTCGGTTGTGCCCCAGTGCCGCCCGCGCTGCTAACAGGCCGGAACAGAATTATCGTACATGAAATTGAAATGCAAATTGATTTACCAGCCAGCAGCAGCCCAACCCACCGGCAGCAGTAGTAGAAGAAGCTCCATCCGCATCAGCAGAAGCAGCGTTTGATGTTGCTGCCGAGTTTCGTAGCTTCGTACCTTCGGGACCGACGATCTGGGTCGCGTTAAACTACGTTCGGTCGCGTACTGTTTGCTTAGGTTCAACTAGATTATCCAACACTTCACACTGGAGTGTTGTGCTGTGCTGGCTTACCACACTATGTGAGTGATGTTTGGTAACAGGATGCGCGGATGAGCGACATGGATGCGGCCGTTGTTTGCCGGTTAAAACAAATTTCTGATGACTTCATTTTACAGTGTTTTGTGGTTTGATTCCTTCGTGTCCTCCAAGAACGGTGCATCAATTCTTAATTTCCATCTTCCACTTCTCAAGGACCTGTATCTGTTGACATTTATTACTTTTAACTTTCAATTTATTTACTTTCAATTCCTTCAAAATTATTGTAAAATGATTAAAAATTATTTTCATTAAAATAATTAATTGAAACGAAAAAATGTTGAATGGAATTTTTAAATTAATACGTTCGAAAAGGATCCTTTCTTTCTGTATTTTCTTTCGTGGCGTAAAATATGAACACTTATCTTGAGTGCGTCCTTGATTGAGTTCTTCCCAATTTTCCACCTCAATTATTGATATGACCTTTCGGATGAACTTCGCGTTTGAGATGAATTTGAACCAAATTTCTTGTTAATTGAAAAGATTTTTTTTCTGGAATTTACGATAAGATTGTTTTTGGTTTTCAGACACTCTCTACTCCAACTCCCGGATCATCATTCTTGAGAAACCCAATCCTTGGAATATATTTTTGAAATATGCCCAACATAATGATTTCTGATCATCAGCATTCACGTACCGGCCGTTCAAATTGGCATCGGTACAATCATTGTGCCACCAGGCACCTTCACGGTTATGGGCACATTGTATCGATGGATCTAGATCATTATCTCGGTCCTTGGTTGTGAACTTCATGCCCTTGTTGTACGTCATTGCATCACCTGCCGTTCCACTGTACGATCCAAGGTCCTTCAGGATGTATTGCTCGCTCTCATTACCCACTTCGAATGCATCATATCGGGCGTATGCGTACGAACCATCGAAGCCTTTCAATTCGACAATCAATTCATGCTTACGGCCTGTCGTTATCTGATGCAATTTCTCCAAACCCAACCAAAACTCTTTATCTAAATCACCGAATCCATCGCGGTACTCATCCCAGCCACGGTAAAAGTCCAATGATCCATTGTAACGGTGTTGGATCACGATCCATCCACCACCGAATGCAATCTGTTCACAATACACTTTGAATGGTTCACTATCATTCTTCACGCGAATGAGATGTGTATCCGAGATAGATATCCGAGATGATATATCCTTGCACGAGGAAAAGTGAGTGTGCCGAGGCCTCAGTGTTGTTGTTGATGTTAGTGGCACATGATCCAGTATTTGCGGTGCCAAATTGTGTGTGGATTGGTTCTGTTTCGGCAAGACACTCACTATCTGTTGAGTAAAATTATGGCAAGAGCGATTTTGTAGCACTAGCACGACGTCTTGATCGAGTTTTTTAAGCGCATTAAAAGTTTTCTTTTGACTTTGTGCCTGCTTGGATTGATATTGCTTGAACACGTTTTGCATTTCTTGTAATTTCTGCTCCATGGCCTCCAATTTCGCCAGAAGCAACTCGAGTCTGATGCTGGGTGATTTCTTGTTCCCACCAGGACCTGGATCACTGGCGCCGACGTAGAGAGCCGCACAAAACACAAATAAACTAACGCGCAGTTTCATCTTTCGAACGCACTTTCTGTAACAGACCAAACAAACTGGAGGCCGAACCGGAATAATACCTTTAAGCTGTTCGGAGAGACGTTTTATACTGATTCCATTGCTGCTGGACCATTCTGATTTCGAGTTCCCGCTGAATGCCGGGTGCTAATTTCGGCTTGTTAAGGCAATTGCTATGTTGCAGTGGAATGCGGGAGGCTGCATCGACCGGGAGGCCTCCAATTGAGCGAAGAGCGCCTTGTTCCTTCTCTGTTCAATCGCTCCAATGTGGGTATTATCCATGAGTCATTCCAGTTCGGATCACTTCGCCCGTTTTCTGTACATGCGATCAGGTTGTTGTGTTCAGTCGTTGTTCACATATCGTTGATATTCGAACTATTATAACATTTATTGGATTGATATCATTCAACTGTGCAATCTGGTATTAGTTTGCTATACGTCTTTACACAGGCTGAACGTGTTACGTTTGATCAGAAGATCATATGAAGCAATAAAGAGTTCACGAAAGGACTGAAATAGAATCAAAAATAAAGACAATCATCATGCGTGCTACTCGTTATAGAATTCAATTGAAATGCTGACGAGTGTGAATCAGCTGCTCAAAATTTCGGCCAACGACGAAGCCTTTCTAATTACAGAGATCACAAAAAAGCCATTTGCCCAAAAGATCAATTGGTGTGTTGTCGTCTGATGCGAAAATCAGAGCAACTGCAACCAAACACAGTCAAACCCGGCAAGTGGCAAGTGATGAAGCAGTTAAAGAATACAAAACTGTCTCCTGTAAACCGAAGCTAAACGCTGCTAAATCTACCAGAAATCCCTCTGACTAAGGATAAGTTTAGCACTTCTCGACTCCAACACATAGAAAGTGAATCGTTCTTCAGGTCTCGGCAAACAAATACTAATCCTATTACATGTGCTCGTGATGAAAGAGGTTTACTATGCAGAACATTGTTAGATATGGATGTGTCATGATGAAGTGAAAACCACTGTTTGATATCATTAGAACCATTGCGCTTGACGAAAGGAATAACAAATTGGGATGCTGTTAGGAGTTGCACAGAAACAAAGGACTTGCGTACTATGCGTATCCGGACAATAAACAACCAACCGGTTCTCCGACAGCAGCGGATTACTATGCATGAGCTGCTCTGAATGCCGGTCCTGATAGTACAAATGAAGATTCGGAAATTTAAAAAAAAAACTCCTCTTCCAATTCCTTCGTTCCATCGGACAAATAAAACCAAATTGTCTGGGAGGTCTAATACATGGCGGTAGGAAGTAATACGTCTCACGCCTTCACGCTTTCCGTTTACATGTCCCCCCTCTCCCACCGGTACAGCATCAACCGACCGTCACTGATCCACATCGTTATCCGAGGACAACCCCAACGCGTCAACAACGTGTGTGATTTCGGGGAGGTGGGGACCACACACGATACAGCAGGATTAATTGGGAGCGTAAATTAGGAAACCTGCTGGGAGGACGAGAGCCACGAAACACACACACACACACACACAAGTGACGAACTCAGTAATATCCGGTTTCCGACAGGATGTAAAGGAACCGGTTTAAGTCGCCCCTCGGGGGGTGTACGGGGCCCAGGGCTCCGAGCTCCAAGAAGGAATCCTTCCTTCCTGTGTGCGAACCAGCGCCTGCTGTGACTGGCCTTCCTTCCTGCCGTCTTTCCTGTTCGCTGTCTGGAGCTACCGGAGTGCTTTGATTAACTATACAGGTGATTTATTTGTTAAATTTAATTTCGAAAATCAATTCCATCCAAACCGACCCCGAATGAGGCGGGTTGATGACGGCGGGGTAGGGGGACCCAGGGTCCTTTGAGGATGTGCGGTTGAGAACGCTCATCACTCCGGGAACCGGTTTCGCGCTTGATGGCACTTTGCGTATTCGCGTAGACACACCTTGGCCGCCCCACCCCCGTTTTCATGATGGCTTCCAGTACGTGACACCCTCACAAACAAAGAGCTCTAGACGTACGTAACGGTAGGCATGTCATCCGGTACACGTACATCGAGGCACACACACACACACACGCACGTGGTGCTACGAAAGTTCTTTTACAATTTTCTTCGATTGACTCCTTGGTGCGAGCGTTGCTGAGGCCAACGCCATTCCGATCGCGCCCTCGGTCGGAGCTCACCTGATTGTGACGCTCACAGAAGACACGCCCGGTGTGTGTGTGCGCTTGGGCGCAGGCTTTTCAAATCAGGAAATTAATTTCGGATGTAATGAACTTCTTGTTGTTTGCCGTCACGCGCTCTACCTCACTCCGGACCGACCGACCGCCCGGCGTTGCGGATGCTGTGGCCAAAGGTAACGCGCTCCGGCCGCGAGAACGGATCGGAACGGATTCCACGGGGGGAGAAGGAGTTTCTTTGGCGAACAGACACAATCGACTTCACCGACTCTCGCACAATCGACTTCACCGGTTTTCGCGCACCGGAAGCAGCCTTCACCACCGGAAGCGCAAACATCGTTAAACTCTGGCTTCATTAGGTCGATTGGAGTAGCTCGCCGGAGAAGGAACGCACTGGTGCGGGGGGGGGGGGGGGGGGGGAGGAAATGGAGGAGCATGGTTCTGAACCACCGGGACCATCGATGGCGATGTTTGTTTGAGGTTTTGCTAAATGATAGCAATAATGTTCGCCAGTATTGGTTTTCATCCCACCCCCGGCTGGTATCCCCCCGGCTATCGATGAGCACCAGGAGGAGGAGGATTAGGAACGGGCGTTGGAATGGAATGGGTTTTATTTTGATTGCTGGCAGCGCGCGTGGAAACCGCGAGAGGAATACTTAACGATTCTTTCGCAACTAAGCTATCCGCCGGTTTGGGGGGAGGATCATTCCTTTTTTTGTTCTTGCAAGGCGGTGGCACGTCAAGGGACCGAATCGAATGAGTGGGAGAGTTCTGCGGTTTACTGTCTTGGCGTCTGTGCCCCACGAATGCACGTTAACGTGCTGAGTATTCAATGCTTATGAGCATAAGACTCATTCTAGGTTAATTATTTCATCGAACGTGTGGGATGCGGGTTAATTAAAGGGAATGCCAACTGCCATTGCGAGATAGCTAATCAGAACTCATTGAACAGTTACAGAACGCGGCGATTTAAACGCTCACAAACAGGCACATTAAAAACATTTAATACTCCTTAGTATGGACTGAAGAAATGATTCTTGATTATGTGCTAGAGCAGAGTTGAAAATTGAATTGTTAAATCTAAACCGTGGCATGTCTTTAGCTGGAATTTAAATAAACAAGAATAAAATCAAACGATAAATACTCAACGATGCTTACCAGGCGTTAGATAAATGCATTGTTATATGAATATTTCATAATATGTTCTTTCCATTTTCTTGCTGTTACAAAAATACCAATAAATTTAAAGAGCATCTAGTAGCCCAAAACTTTGAAGTTTATAAAAATAATGAAAATATATCTTCTGCTAAGGGGAACATTACGGTACAAAAACAAGATTTCCCCAATATGTTGGCCAGCCAACCAGCAATCTTATCATGTAGATAAATTATGGGACCTTCCCTCATAAGAAACAACCCTACGAAGAAGCCAAATAAGATTAAGTTTCAATAGCAAAACCGCATGAAAGTCAAATCATTGTCATTTTACTTTGATCTCTTAGATACTATTGCTGACGTATCTTAGATACTATTGCTGACGTATCTGTATTCCAATACTTATTTTTAAACGCTTCATCATTATGCTAATTAGGATCAATATTTCAACCCAACTATTCGCGCAGAATGTGAATTTTAAATTGAACGAAATGAAACGAATTTAAACCTTTTCCTTTAATTAATTAAATGAGAAGTCTCTTCGGTAATTACGTCGTATCAATCAACTCCCTCGGTTCGGCTTCCTTTTCAATTTCCGGGCAAATGCGTCGCTGGCCGCTGGCATTATGTTACAGAAGTAATTAGTATGAAGCTGACGTAGCACTCGTTTCCGGGAAATCGGAGCCTGGTCCTGAATCCTGGAAACCACAAAATCAGCTCAACAGGAGAAGTCTTCACTCTTTGCACACTTTAAGCATTTCTCAATAGCATCCCTTCCGCTGAACACTTTAACTCTTGGGCGCTTCTGGGCCACTCCAACGGTCCCCACAGCACGGTCGGTCCCGAAAATCGTTGTACTACTTCCTGGCAAAAATCGATTCGCGTTCCCCGGGCTCCTGGCGATAGTGGCGTAGCGCGATACGCGGCGATTGAAACATTACTGTCTTCCGCGTTATCTTGTATCTCATATCTCGCGTCGCCCTCACCTGCCTTCACCGCCACCACACGGAACCGGTACAAGGGCCCGAAATAGTGCTGCACGAGTTGTTGCAGAGCTAATAGAGGACCCATCGACCGTTGCTGCTGTTGTTGTTGTTGTGGTAGTCAACTACCACCGACCTGGGTTCCGACAGCAGTTCCGACCGACCTCCGACCGGCGACCGATGATCGCACCCACGGGCACAGTAGTGGACCCGGCGCATAGAAAACCGCAAACAAGCACACATACCACACACCGATACTCGCACATACACAATATCGCAAACAAAACAAATCGTTTTCTGCCCCAAACCGCATATGCACACACACACACACACACACCTGAACCTGGACACTGGAATGTCAGGCGAGGGTGGGTGAGAAGCTAGGGGGTGGTGGCAGTGGCCGTACATCACGAGATAAAATTAAATGTTTGGCAAAGTCTGACATGAACATGCCGATAAATTTAACGCTCGATAGCGCACCGCGCGTTGGAGGGACGAAAAGGAGGGTCCTGGGGTGCAGAAGAACAGGTTCAGACCACCTTCCAGGTGCGCACGGTCACGCCGTGTTTAGTTACGTGTGTGTGTGTGTGTGTGTGTGGGGAAGGTTGGACGCGCGAACCTGGCCTACCTATTCCGCCAAAGGAGAAAATCCTAAAAACACACTCCAAGCACACACACACTACCACTGACACACCTCTGACCCCATCTCCGGGACCGGAACCGAACGGGTCGAAAGGAAATGGTAACTCCCGGAACCACCACCACCACCACCACACTGCACCCGCGTATGAATCCTGGCCGGCAGTCCCTCGCCCGCGGTTGTTGCGCGATATTTTACCAACGATAACGACCAGCGACTCGCGCCCGTCCGGTCACTGGCCGCAGCGCACCTTGCCATACACTCGACAGGTTTGACCCGGGAGGGAGGCGGAAGGTGCATCTAGAACCGATGCCGATGCCGATGCCAATGGCGCGCAGAACCCACTACCACGTGTAATTGCTTTATGCGCCGCGGCCCCCATTTCGCGATCGATTGTCGTCCGCGGAATAGGTCGCTGTAGGCCCCTTTTGGGCCCCCGGAGGCGACCGACTACAAATCCGGACCGACCTTCTCGGTATTTTTTTTGTTCATCTTTTTTTTTCCATGCCCAACCCACTCCATACTGGTCCCGTAGTTCCGTGGAATGGGTTGACAGTTTTTTTTTCTTTCTCGCTTCCGGTCTGGACACACTGAACGCTGGGAGTGGACATCATCATCCAACCTAACCGAAGATAATAGATAGTAATGAACTTTGGCTTTGACGATGGCCACTGGTTGCGAGGATGCAGCAACCGTGGATTGTACTTCGAAGGAGATACTTCGAGATGGTAGTAGGTCACGCTAGGCCATGGACGAGGATGGAAAAACATAAACTGCGTCAAATCCAAGTCGACAGTGATCAATGCTCTTTGCAGCTTTAGCGGGCTACAGACGCTCAATATTATTGGTCAACAATTGGCAAGACTACTTTGATATATTCAGGAACATATTTTCAGGAACTGGAGAACATTTTGCAGAGCTGGAATACGTTAAATAAATTCAAGTAACTTGGTAATATGTACCAATAATAAGTCGCTTTACACTTCATCTACACGGGCGCGAGAAAGCTGAAAATGAGATGAGAATGAAAAAGTTGAGAATGTCAAATCTCATACAAATGGAAATGTAAAGATACAAGTAGGCTGTCACAAATGTATGGGATTTGACATTCTCGCCTTTTTCATTCTCATCTCATTTTCAGCTTTCTCGCGCCCGTGTAGAGAATCGGTTACTCGAAACAATGCCTAAAAGTGTCCTCCAAAAGTCTCCAAAACTGATGCCTATTGTAGTTACGTAGTATTAACGAATTAAAATCACAAAAGTGATCATAGTACCCATGGTATCGTACCACCACAAACCGGATTCCTTTGCCTATAAATCAACACCCAAGGAATGTGTGTGTGCTCTGTGCGTAAAGACAAACTCATCATTACTTCGCTTTGATGTCCTAATGCAATTACTGTTACTGCACCTGAGACACACACACACACACACACACTCGGGTTTACTGTCACCATTTCGGCCCCAAAAAGCGAAACCCCCCTCCGGGCGGTGTGGCCACGGTCATCCACCATCGAGCCAGGATGAGTTTCGATCCCTAGCGCTCGGAACGTCGTCCTCCACGTCATGGACGCGATCATCGCTGAGCGACGACACTTTACACAAGCGAATCCGCACGGTGCGTGGTCCGTTGTTGCAGCTCTTATCGCCTCGATGAGCTTCCACACCACCACCGCCACGTCCACGACCGACATCGTAACTCGTGAACCCGGGAAGGTAAACACAGTTTATAAATTTGGCTCACAGACAACGTGTTGGACTGTCCGTCGGTTGGAGAGCTTGGCGCGAAATGCACGCAATGCGCCAAAGTGTGCACTCGACGCGAATACGCTGATACGGTTGCGAGTGACCACCCTGCACCTGCCCGCCGGCCCCGGCCCCTCGTTGTCCTTCCGCGTTCGAACCGTACCCGGTGGCAATAATTATAAAAAACAAATAAAGCTATCCCCGAACCATTGGCGCGCTCTGGAAGGCTGAAGAGGCTCCGGTCCGGCCTAGGATTCCGATCGGGCTACAGAATACAACGGCGACGTCAATGCAGCAACATTGCAGTCCTCCAAAAACCGAGGGATGGGGTTGTCCAAAATACCAAATTCAAATCCGCAAAACCCGTGAGCCCGGCCACGGTTAGAGTTGACATCGAAAAGCGATCCGAACGGCAAATGTTAGTACGCGGCACCCAACACCCCCAGGCCCCCTCTAGTGATCCTTATTCCCATTCCCGTTCGTCACCAAAGCTCTGGCCTCGGTGTGTGTGTGTGTGGTTTTCGGGCATTGGTTTCACGTTCAAAAACAAAATTGAATGCAAATAGCGGAGCGGAAAGCTTGTGGTGAGGCAAGCGGGCATCTAAACAGGCGCAAAATTACACACACATACAGTGTCCTGCTACTCCCCCTGCTGCCTGCCCACTGCTACCACTCTTTTAAAGCCAAACCACAAACATGGAACCGAACGCCGGAATCGAACGAAACGAATCACGCACGGACGGACGGATGTGACGGTGGCAGCGGCGACGGCGGCGTTGGCTTTCGCTACGCTGTGCAAATGGCCGACCGGGGGCATTCCGGTCGCGTAAAAGCGATTAAAAACGAACACCACACACCACAAGGCGATTGTGGCCTCGGACACGGACAGTAGAAGCGGGGGAAGGAGTTCCGCAACCGGGCGCCCGTTCTAGTCCTGGGGATTTTAGCTCATAAAATTGCATAATTGTGTTTTCACCATCGCATGAGGCCTTGTGTGTGTGTGCGTGTGCCAGCGTTGTTGCCAATTGCAATTCCAGCTCTGGACTCTGGACCGGTCTGCATCGGTTGTCGGTCAGGGAACTCGGAACAATCTAGGACCTTTTTCGGATACAGTACCGGACGAACTAGCGGACCGCTGCAGGAACTACGTGGCGTTCGATGTTGAGTTTCGATTCCCTTGAAGCTCGCTTCCCCGCCCCCATGGGACAGAAGGTGACAGAAGCCGTCGTGCCGAGTCGTGCAGAGGAGTGACATTAAGCACCGGAGTGGTCGAAGTGGTGGTATTCGGGCTTTATGCGGTTTACGGTCGCCCGGGTCGTGTATGTTGATCGTTTTAAGCGTTATTTGATTGTTATATGATTGTTGGTGTAAGTCGATTAAGAGCAGATCATTCCCGACATCCTCGGATCCGTTGCACTCGATTTTGGCACCGGAATCGCTGCGGGCAATGCTGCGGTGTGGCGATTGATTGATACGATTTTACGGTGCATTTCATAGACCCTTTGGACAATCGAGGAAGTTTGGCAGGAGCGATAGAAGCGGTAACTGAACCAGGGGGAGCTTTTATGCAGTTCCGTTAAATCATTAACATGGTTAGAAAGGACATTACATTATCGGATAGACCGCGTTGGACCATCTACAGGTGCTTTTGCAAAAAGGCTAATATTATAACAAAAGCTTTAGTGTTCTGCGTGCAGTATTAGTGAAAGTACTTTTCCAAAACAAATGCTGAGGTTACAACCCAGCAGAATATACTGTGAGTCTTTTAACTCAATTATTAGTCTATTTTGGAGAGTATTGGTTCTATACCAGAGTAGATAGATCATTTCACTATTTTTTAAGTAATCCAATGGAAAAAATAATATTTTGATTTGTATAAACAGAGAATCGGGTTTAGAATGGATAGAATATTTTAAGATTTTTTTCGAAGAGTGATAGCTAAACAAATCTTGTTCATTACTAGGCATGTAATTTAAGCAATACTTTTTAATTTAATTTACATATTTCATTTAAGCAACAATGCGGTTCTACAGGTCTAATTGTATTTCTGTTAAATTGAATTCTAATTAATTGCAGATAATTGTATAAAATTTTGCAACAATTTACGTGTTCCTTCGCATTCAAAAACAAACCTATAAAGAAGCAACGTTTGATAAAACCAATTTGTTCTTTTGATAAAATCGATTTTTTATGTCAACTTCCATGAATGTGTAAATTCGAACATGAATAGCTTCTGAATAAAAGTTCGTTAGGGGAGAGCCAAATTCCCCGTGTCTACAGACACCTGCTGGTGGCGTCCTGACCCGGGAGCACACTTTGCATCTGCCAGCAGTCCCGAGTGCCGAGAAACGAGCGAGGGAGTCCTCATTTGGCTCAACTCAAACCCACGTACCAGCACCGTGGCCGCGACCACGTCTTCGGTCCGATTTCCTAGCGATTGCTTTAATGATGCGCTCGTCCAACTTTGTTCCGAGTCACGAAGCTCCTTCCCCTCCTTTCTACACGCTCCACAGTGTGTCTGTGTGTGTGTGTGTGTATTGTGTAGGAATGTTGCAGTATATCAACAAAGATATTAACTTTTAGACACGTAATTTGATCCCCTGGCACGGAGCCGATGCATACACACCGGCCCCAACCAACACTGCATACATCGAGGGGCGGCGAGAAAACTCGAACTCGAACTGGTCCTGAATGGGCCGATGGTTCCCGGGCGCTGGATGGGTAAAGTTTTTAAGGCAAAGTCCATCTCCCCGAAGATATATCGCTCACGTTCGCCGGCTAATAAAATGCTCTTCCGTGCAGAACAAATGCACGCCGAAATCTTACGTGTAGCACGGAAACTTTCCATTCGTTTGCCCTTCCCGTGTTCGCTTCTGGCCGTCCATTCGGAGCACGTCCTTCCTCTCGGAGGGAGTCGAGTCTCGGCAGACAGGCCGTTTTTCGTCGGGTCGGGCCAATTCCGGCCCAGTGCCAGGCCCGGTGCTCACCTTTAGCAAGGAAATCAGTCTCGATGCTTCACGTCAAAGTTGGCGTTATTTAATCTGGTTCAAAGTTTTGCACCTTGCACCTTCCGGGAGTCAAGTAATGCGTCAAGGTCTGTCGGAATGTGGGCCAGATCCATGATCAAATGGAAATAATAAAAATGGGGCGCATTCAAAGTTATTTTATTTGTGTGGATTAGCTAGAAAAAGTAGCCAAGACTCGATTCAATGACGTAATGAAATGTATGTTTAAGTCCTTTTTTAATGGAAGATGAAATCTTCACGTTCACGTCAGCAGAACCTGAAGAATGCACCTTCAGGTGATTCAAACCATTATCAATTTATATTTCAGTAACTCGCCAAACAAAGAAGGAAGTGCATTTTACAATGTTCAATAGACCTGAATGCATTTATAATAGAATTAGAGATATGCAATGCTAAGACTGAAAGAACAAAGCAAAATTTCGGACCATTTTTTCGTGTAGTGTTGAATGTGTAATTTATTTGCATAAAATTGTTTCACATTTTGCGTATTTACGACAGTTTAGCCTATGCTTTTCCTCTTTAACTCTTAAACTTCAACATTTATACCTAGGAGTTGTTTTTTTTTTAATTTTGTTGATGAATTAAATTTATTTGACTTTTCATGTATCAGGCCACACAATTATGCGCGAATAGAGTTTTACATAAACTTTAATTAAAATTTGACTCCACCTTGTTGCACCATTGCTAATAATGCTTAGTATTTTCATTCTGTAACTTCAAAATGAACTATTGTATTGTTCTGCAGCGAATGTTGCATCCATTTATAGCTTCTACCTCGTATTTCCGACATAACATGAAGCACTCCCAACCGGCCCGAGCTGCAATGCATGGAATCGTGCAAAATGCACTTCAACAAACGCGGGAGAATTATCGCCCGAACTATTTATTATCTTTTAAGCAGAAATAAGTGGCCAAAACTAAGCCCGACCGCCCCTCCGCTACCATTACCATTTCAAGCATTATGCATCCCCAGCATCATCCGGTGACATGAAATTGTCCCCATGCCCATGGATGCCAGGAACCACAGCCCCGAGCAGCAACCGCCACAGCCGATGATTCTAGCCGTTTTGGTTTGTCTGTTTTTGTCGCACATTTCCAAAGCATTCCAACGACTTTTGCATCCTTGCGCTCCGTACGCGAATCGCACACCGTTTGTTACCGATGTAACGGTTCCCGGGTTTTTTTGGTTTTTGTTTTCAGTTCCCCGTTTTATTTTTTTCGAGACTTTTCAACGCAAGCGGAAAAGCGAACAAAGATAAAACTTGGTATAATTTCACCATCCTTCCCCCCTCCCATGCTCCCTGTTGGGTTGGGTTTTGGTGCTGAAAACTGTGCAAATAATTCATTCATGCAACATAAGAACTCGGCAACAAAGCTTTGGGCGGGCTGCGCTGTATGATTCGTTTTGAGTTACGACCACTTTCCCGCGAGTGTAAACCGCGACTGTGAGCGTAAGAGCGGGAGACAGAGTGAGAGAAGGAGATAGCGAACGACCTGGATGAGAGACCTCTGGTCGTCCGGAGTCCTCGAGCCCAACTGAGGAAGAATTTCCTTTTTCCGATCGAAAGACATTGTCCTAACCACAAACACAACCACATACACACACACACACACAGTCCTGGGCCGGAAGCAGCACAAAAACAATGCATCTTGCTTTGCGCACTCGCCCCGAAAAGGGTCGCACTTCAGGCCAGCCGCTCTAGAGAGCCGCCCAGCAGGCTCTGAGCCCCGTTGCAAAGGACAATGGGCGCGCTCCTAAATCAAAGCCGCTGCGACCGTTGCGTTGCTGCCGCTGAAATGAAGCAATCAACGGCACACGGTAAGTAATAACGCCGAAGCCGAAAACCGGGACAGAAACGGGCGAGGCAAAGTAAATGCAAACCGCAAAGAGATAAGAGGAAGAGATTCGCATATCCAGGCGCAGCTTCGCACTTGTCGTTAGATGCTGTGCTTTGGTGGTTTTAGTAAACATGATTTCTGCTTTAAACATACCCGGAATAATGACCTCCAAGTGCTTTGACCACCACAATGTCGTCATCCCTTAAACAGTGTAGCTAAAGGCGATGTTACAACCGCGAAAGATGCCCCTGGGGGGCGAAATTATGATTCAGTAACGCTTTCGAACACCATTTTGGATTAAAATTGAGGTAAACATTGCACAGCGGAACTATAACTTACCTTTGGCATATCGTGGCAACAATCTAAGCGATAGCCTTCATCCACATTGTCCTGTTAGTAAAAATGAAATTACTTTAAATTTACTTAAATAACAAAGCAACCAGACCAGCGACAGCAACAGCAACAACCACACCACAAAGCACTTCACTGTTGTTGCTCCTCGGGCATCTTTTGCACCGATGATGCACCGCAGCTGAAGACTTGAAGGCGGAAGGCGGAACCAACTTCCCCCCGTCTACCGGTCCCGCGCCCGCGAGCAAAATCCCCAAAGGCATGGACGAATATGGATAAATTTATTGTACCTAAATGGATCGTTATGCCTGCCATCAGGGGCATTATTCTCCATTCTCGTGGGCCATTCAGGGGCGCGTGGTTTCGTACAACGGCATACGGCCAGAGTATCTTCACTCTAAACAACGTACGTACGCGCACGGGCACATCTTCCAAGACCTCGGCGTGCCCGGCGCTTTTGCATAAACATCGTCTCGTGTCTCGTGTCTCGTGGTCTCGGTCCTCGTTCCTAGTGCGTGGATGCCATGTGGTGTCGCTCTACTCTAATGACGCGGTGGGCTCTAGTTTCTCGCTTCTAGTTCTTGAGCAGTTCTTGAGCGCCCGTTTTTGCACCCCTCGCCGCCTTAGGAAACAATCAGCAGCCGGCTGATGCTGAAGCAGCAACAGCAGCAGCAGCAGCAGCAGCAGCAGCAGGAGCAGAAGTGACGCATCCGTTTTTGTCCCACTGCTCGAAGAAGCGCATCGTGGCGAGGTCTTGTCGCCGTGGAGCATGCAAAAGACGTCTGCCGTGTGCGGAGGCAAAAAAGTAAGACATCATCACCAGAAGTACCCAAGAAGGCAGAAGCAAAACGCAGTTTCCTTGGCTCTCGGGAGGTTGCATGATACGGGGGTTGGCTTGCCTTCCTGCATGCCTGACTGCCTGAAGAGCAGCCTAAATATGCTTAATGAGAAGGAAAGGATATACTACTTCGCCAAGATTATGGGAATTCATGGCACTTGAGAATAGTTCGGCTGTTCGGCTGTTCGGTGTGGCTGATGTTGGTGGTGCTGGCGAGCATTTTAGCGAGATTTTCCATTTCCGGTCTCGTGCGTTCGGTTCCACGGGTTGCACGGGGTGGTTGGAATCGGTGCTACTAAAATCGCTGCTGCTACTGCTGCCGCTGCAATTACTTCAAGCGGAAGCGGAACGAAATATTTGCACTGCAAATACACGGTTGCGGACGACGGTGTGTTGCTCGAGCAACTTTGTGGAATTTTACACTCGGCTGAGTTTGGTTGCGTAAATCGGGCCTGTCCCAAGTAGAAATTATCTAACCAGAAGCGGTCTGTGTGAATGCAGGCATCTTAAACAGAGCAGAGCTGAAGTCGCGAGAAGATGAGGAAGATATCGAATTTGATATTTATCGAACACATTCGACTTGGTTTGTTTAGTTTGTGTTGATGATTTAATTTAAATTTGAATTTACGCATTTTCGACACAAAAGGGATTTACTTCATTTCATTTCATTTCGGAATCATAATCATAACCAGGACCATTGAGTGAATTTACAAAATTAATCATTTAAGTAATCCATGAACATCCGTAATACATTGCACAAGAAAATCGGGATAATTAGTGTCTCAGTTCCCAAGAAGATTTCTTCACATCAACAGGGCTTCAAGTCACCAAGCAAACCTTCGCGGAACAGTATAACGTAATTACATAGTAAAACTATTCTAAACAGATGATGTACTACTGCTGATAAATGTTTTAAGGGATTCTTGTTATGATTTTTTCCAGAGTTAATGTTAACAAGTTGCCATCAATTCAAATGGCGCGAAGAGTGCAGAATGTAAAGACACGAAATTATAAAACGAATGCACAATAAGGATACATACAGTAGGCCATGATGTATTTGATCATTTGAAAAGCGAAGTTATAACAATAAAACTTCTAGTACTTGTACTACTATTTATTCTATTTACATCAAAACAAATTCAATAGAACATATGTCAAATCAATGTGATGATTGTCAAACCACAGCGCTAATATCGTAGACGTCTTGTATCTGTTACTTAAAAATTAAACGACTAACAATATTAGAATCTTAATTTAAAAAAACAAGCGATTATCGGTATGAACAATAAACAGGTCACTTAGTTTAAACAAATGTCACACATTTAATTGTATTAATGTGTTCTCCATTTTCCCAATATAAACTCTAACTCTATTCTAAATGATCTTAATGCGCTACATTCCGAATGACTTCAACAACGTGCCCTCTTGTCACTCACAAAAGAGTTAAACCAAGTAACGAAACAAAGATTAACTTCGCAAAGTCAGTTAAAAACATGTATCCGATCGTTCAACAAACAAGCAACACAAGCAACCAACACCGGATAAACTCACAAACTCAGGGCAAACCCCTATCACTGTTCCGCTCGGCGAGCTGTAAAGCTCCAACAGTTACCAACGCGCGCGGAAGCGCGGACTTTTGCAAATCGACAGCAGGAGCAGGTGCAGGAGCATGGAGGGCAGGCGTGAAAGATAAATGTCCGCCCGCCGAAAAGTCCCACCTCTCTCTCTCGAGTGCTATTGGTCGGAAATGGCAGATAAACTTGACGGTCTCGCTTTACGGTACACCAGGAAGGCCATCGGACGCCCGGCACGGCCCGGCCCGGCCCGGATATCGGGCACCTTCCTCTAATGACTTGTTATTAGTGTTTGTGTTATAAAATTAAATAGCGAGCATGTTTTCTTAATGACTGTCGGTCGCTTGTACATCGTGAATCAACGGCGACGACGACGACGACTACCTTGCCGTTGCCTTGTAAGTTGTCTTTCCACCCCGGATCCGACACTTTCCTGAAGTGATACCGGTGGGAATTTTGGGGGCGAAAACAATAGCCCTCCTCTCTCCGCTGGGCCACCGAACTACGAGCAACCAACGGACGAGACCGAGAACAGAACAATTACTGATAAATATATCATAAGCGCCGGAGCGATGGCCGAGATGGTTGCTTCCAGTCCTTCCTACTCGCGTGGCTGTGGATCCGGTGCCGGTGCCGCTAGTCGAGATAGAACGATTAGCAATGAACGAACCCCAGCAGCGGTAGTAACCGGGCAGAAGCCCCAGAGGCAGCCGTGGGCAGCAGGATGAGCCATCAGCCGGTGTCGGTAGCAGCAGCAGCAGCAGGTGCCGCCAGCGACCAGAAGCAGCAACTGGCGGCGGCGCACCACCCGGCCATCCGGGCGCCTGAAGCCGATTGAACATCAACTCCCGGGGTGGATCGTCCTCGGCGAAGGATAACTTCTTTAACGTGTTTTCGGGCCTCCTCTCTACTCCTCTCTACACCCCCTCCCCCTCTTTACCCCTTGGGGGAGGGTGTAAGATTAATGCAATAAAGAACGCCGGCCTCGACGACGCTTGGTACCAGCTGCTGCCGGCAGGAAACGTGATCAAACTTTTGATGCTGACATCTTTTTCGTAGGAGGAGGAGGAAGAGCGACGAGGGAGGTGGACACGAACGCGGCAATGCGGCAGGCCTCAACTGCCTGACAGCCGGGCTAGGCCAGGCCACGGGTCACGGGCGGTTGTCTTTAAAGTTAAAGCTCATCACGTCGGTCCGGCGTCGGTCATCGACAACCATCATCCGGTTCGTCTCCGGTCGCGGATGGGCTGCATGATAAGATGGTGACCCCCTCCCCCCACTCCCCTCGAGACATTCTTCCGCCAAAAACTGTCAACCGTGAAGCGTGTGGCAGGTGCGGGAGATAAATGTGTTTCCGCTGGACCGTCGCGTCGCGAGCATCACCCCCCGGGGGGCGTAATGGTCGGTGAAGAGGGCGGGGGGAACCTTTGGTCAACGGCAACCAAATCGACCGACCGACCGGACTGGAGCGGAAGTGGAAGAAACAAGGCTCCAGGACCGTCTAGTCAGGTGTGACGTATCGATAGCTAAGCTACTTACACAACCAAGTAGCCATCGACAATCGCCGTTTCCCGTTGACCGTTCTCTCCGTGCTCGGCAAAGCATCACCATTTTCACGCATTCACGGGAAACGTAAATAGATAACGGTGATTAGGCAAAATGGGTATCGCGATATCATTAATAAAGTATCACAAGTAAAGAAGGGCAACCTCTCGCACCGACACCGTCCGTGGTCATGGTCGTGGTCGTGGTCGTGGTCGTGGTGTGTGATCTCGTCCTTTCATCTCACGGTAATGAGATCAAAAATGGTAACGCGAACAGGCGGTTTTCACTCCATTAGAGCACACCAGGGAGCAGGGTGGGGACTGGTGGCCTGTGTACTTGCAGACTGGCTGGATGCTGCTGCTGCTGCTGCCGTAGACCGTCACGTGGAGTGATACAATTTTCCTGGAACTGTCGATCCGAAAGTAAATGGAATGACGGGGGATGATGAGTTGGGTGTGATAATGGACATTGTGGAGTAGTTTCATCGGAGAGTGTTACCACTGTGCCTCGGGATACTCATTAATTTTTATTATTTTTTGTCAAAGTTTGTTTAACAGATGACCATAAATAATATAACATTACAGGTTAAAAGAATGACATAAAATATTCAATAATTTTATAGTAAATCATTTTATAGTATATATTATGAATTTCTATGTAATCTACTCGAATATTATTAAACCAATACGTATGATAACAGTTTGAATAGAACGTTTAAGCAAAAATATTCTTTTCAATATTTTTCGATTTTTTTTCTATCAACTAAAACCTTCACTTGTTATCATAAACATTAGGAAAACGTGTACAGATAGCTTATAACTACTCGATGAAAACAACAAACATTTTATAAGTAAAATTATTCAGCACCATTTGACGATGAACTCTCATTTGCTGTGCAGTAATACTTCGCAAAGTTCAACATCAAGTACCATAACTGTAGCTGTAACAGTAAGCAGCATTACACGGGCGATAACGGCGACCGGTGGCCGTCTTTATAATCCAATAAACAATTATTCTTATTAATACAGCCGAGATGTTACCCGGTCGGGATAATTAGATGCTGCCTTAAACGCTAGTAACTAGATTTACTGGGTCAGTGTGGTCCAACCTTCACCAACTGGCAGCCCATCACGCCATCCATTCGCCACCGTTCCCTTGGTTCTACTCTAATGGCCGACAGCTGTAGGAAAACTATTCCCTGCGACTGGATGGCGCGGATGCTCGGAAGAAGAGAAGGAGTAAGATACTCATCCCGATAATGAGCTGCAATGCGCTGACATCGAAACGAAGTTAGTCCTCCATCGCGGGAATGGCTGAGTAACGCGGCTAATCAAAGGACAAGAAGGAAGAGGAAGAGGAAGAGGAGGAGAAGGACCAAGACGCTGTTATGATGGAATTAGTGATGGAAACTTTTGTTCCGTTGTTGACTCGGCAAACTACTCGGCGAAATATGCTGATTAATCAATGCGCACACCACACAGACGAGGCGAACACACACACACAGACTGCTGTCAGTGTCAGTTAAATATGGAGTATAAGTGTTATCTTTTGTGTATCTGTATGTGTGTGTGTCTCTCTCGGTATGTGTGTTTTGTGTGTTTTCGGCTTCCGCCTCCCAAGGGACCATTTCGTTACGCCGTAAGTGTTGTGCTATGCTGGGTAGGGTGTAGTAGGTTTATGGTGCCCCGGAGATGAAAGTAGAGCTGATGGTGAGCGAAACAAACACAAATGGGGACGCGAGTTAAATCATCTTAACCGTCGAGGGCAATAAATATACAGCTCATTAGATATGGCTCCAGCAGGGAACGGCGAATGGTATATTCTCAGAACCATTTGAATTGTTAGCTATTCACGCACTAAAGCACACAAGCATACCAAGCATTGTGGAATATTTGTGGTGTATGATTCGCAGTTTGCTGTCATAATTTTATTATATGGTCAATGCAAATGAAATTGTGGATGATTTTACAATTTTATTCTTTTAAATTACTAAATCAACAATTAATTTTGAGTAAAACGAACTACAATGGTCATAAAATCTTTATCTAGAGTCTGTTATAGCATATCTTAAACAAGCAACCTTCTTAAACACATTCTGATAGCATATCTTAAACACACAGCATTTAATAACATGCTTGCAATCGCATTCCTCACATACCAATCAGTTATGATCTCGTTTGTAATTGATTTTCAATTCCACACATTGTAACGCGATTAATTAGTGCAGATAAAATGCGCATTAATTACGTTTTCTACTCATCATTTCCATGACTCCAAGGGCCGTAGTGCTGGTAAACCAAATCGGGAAGGATGTTTAGAAGAAAAAAAAACTCCACTTTCTTGAGCCAAACACACCAACCGGGGGAGAACCCTTAGCCTACAGCTAGTTAGCGTGGGACGATGGCGTAAAAAAGGCTCGCATTTTGGTTGACATTCCGCTGAAACCCAATACCCTCTCTCCCGGGGTGCGGCGACACAACGAGGACCTCCCCTTTGGCCCTCACCCCCGGTCCATTTACTGCCTGCAATACGATCCCTTAACCATCGTGTCCATAAGCAATCAAGTTTCGTGAATGAGAAATTAATTAAAGAAGGAACCGCCACGGCAGCGTATCAAATACATGTACGCACGCCCTTCCTCTCTCTTTCTCTCTCACACACACACACACACACACACACACGCGCAAATGAACTCCACACTTTATGGACCCCCGGCCGTGAAGGAGCGGCTACAGGTGTTGGAGTGTGGAAAGTAGGAAGCAGCAGCAGCAGCAGCAGCAGCAACAGTATCGCAACACCACGCGTATGATCGGTTCAGCATATTAAATGGAGCTTACAATGTTATTCGTCCCATTCCACCCTTCCTCCACGACCTTCTCCACCTGCTGCTGGTGCTGCTCCCGGTAAACTCCACTTCACCAACGACCAACCAACGACCAACAAATGGTATTTTATCGGTATTGCTGCTCTGCATAATAAAGCTCCACTTTCTTCCCTTTTTTTTGCTTCTTTTCTTTCCTGCCTCCCTTTTCTCCCTCTCCAGAAACGTGGCTTTCGTGGAAGGAAACAAGGGGAAAAGGAAACCCGACGGTGGCTCAACCGCCTCGCTCGTTTCAATTTCACTTCACTCCACGCATCCACGGCACGCAGTGTAACTCCCTCCGAGGGGTTATCCCCACGAGGAAGGGGAGTGCTTCGAGGGTTCAAGCATTCGTTTTCCTTTCTCGCTCCAATCCACCGGAATCCGGCAAAAGCCAATGCTGTGGCGGTAGTGGTCCTGTTGGTGTTAAATGAGACCTGGAAATTTATTGCCTGTCAAAATGGCCTCTACGCGCCTGTCTGCGTGTGTGTGTGCGAGGTGCTACCTGTCTGCCTCCTGGCAGTCAGCTATCCGCGTTCCCTGAAGGGCACTGGGAGCAGGATCATATTTTGCGACCACCTGGCCACCACCCTGCCACATCCGGTAGCTCCCAGTAGCACCATCTGTGATCCTGTGTTCCGGTGTACCCTGCTACAGCCGCTACTACTACTACTGCTGCTGCTCACGGTTGGATGTCTAAGATAATCTTCGAGCTAAACACCACGAAGACCGCGCCGGGACGATGCCTTCTGTCCTACTTTTACGCCGAAGGAACTCTGTGCGCTGCGCTGTGCGAACTCCGGCGACTCCTGCTGATCAATGAGCAGGCCAGCCGCCTTCCCCACCTTGCTTTCCTTGTGTGTTTCATAGCTCATTTGCCGAGCAAACTTGTTTACACGTAATCAACTACTTCGCTCCGGTTCCGTTCCGTTCCGTTCTCCTTTCCTGCCGTTTTTCCTTTCAACTCCTATTACACCACGACTTAAGGGTGGGGTTCACCCTCAGCACCCCATGATTTGATTCAGCACCAGCTCGTTGGCGTGAGGTGCGGCCACCGGGCAGGTTACCAGTGATACACCACCACGGATCCGGCTAATTATAATAAATGTGTCTGCTCCTCCGACGACGTCGTCCCTTCATCCTTACCAACGGTAGCACCTAGCGGTGCTAGGATAGGGTTGGTAGGACGTTTTCCCCGTTTTCACCGACAGTCTAGCCGACTCCGGAGGACTACATTCGGTAGAACGCATTCCGGTGGTACCGTATCGTGGTAGCGACCTAGAACCAAGAAGGGTGCAGGAGTTACGGTCGTTACAATGCAACCCTTAACACATGTTGGTGCGCACACCAGTGTGCCAGCAGAGCAAACCGAAACGGGGAGTTCCCGTTCGTCTTTGTCGATCGTAAAACCGGCCGCCGGATCGAAGCCGGAACCACTGTAAGTGGCTTGGCCTCGATTCCACCATCGCCATGATCCATGATGGATGGTTCGCACGCTCTTGCAGTAGGCGGTGCATCGTCCCTCTATGGTAACCGACTGCTAGGATCAATCGTTGGATAGGAGAATGGCAGAATCATAACACACACACACACTTGAAACTAAAGTCCAGGTATCGCCGCTAATGATGCATGATGCACTTTCGCATCAAACGCATATGCATGTGAATTCAAGAGTGTGTGTGTGAGAACACACATACACACTATCTCTCTCTCTCTTGAACACACACTTTATCAATTGATTTGAACGCATTTCAACTCGATGCATGGCAGGCTTCTGTTTCATATTTTCCTCTCCCCTCAAGCAAGGTCCAGCAATCAGACGCCGGTTTCCGAATTGTTTTCAAGCCGGAACACTTCAGTGCGCGTATCGGCGAATGAAAGCAGCAGCAGCAATAAAAAAAAACCAGCAGCAGCAGCAACCAGCAGTACATTCCGGCACGACTCATCAGCTCTCGCCGGAGTAGGCGAGGTGCTGCGCGTGCAATGGAA
>NC_064874.1:71888556-71923556 GCF_943734745.1 Anopheles darlingi | reverse complement strand
TACGACATATTCCTGGGAGTTAAAAGCTTTACAGAAATCTTGCGCTCGCCGTATCGAGCTAACGATCTGGTTGGTTGGTCGGTTGGTCGGTCGGTTGGTTGGCCGCACCCGAATGACCATTGCATCCCGCATCTTGCTTCCTTCCTTCCTCTCTCACACACACACACACATCTCGCGATGCGATGCGCGAGACCCGTTTTTCCAGTTCCAGCGGCGAAGGCGAATCAACTTCGCCATCGCGTTCTTGTTCTATCTCTTTAATTAGAGCTGTACCGAGATTATGTGAGATTACACTTGAAAACACAATTCCTTCTTCGTTATTTGCAATTCCACTATCGCGATGCGCTGGTCCGGATCACCGGGAATCCCCTGACTCGCTGACTGGCTGGCTCGTTGGCAGGTTGGCCCCATTTGGCTCGCGTTTCGTACGGACGCGGCCATATATTGGAGCTTATTCGCTAGCGTTTCCCCGGAACTGGTACGACCAGGACCAGAGGTGCTTGACTTTACGTTTAGTTTCGATCGGTGGTGGCGCTGGCATTAAAATCATTGAATCCCGTTTGTTTTATTTGTGTAACTTTGGCCCATCTTTTGTGAAACAGTGCGCCTAGACAGCTATTAGTAACATGGATGCTGCATTTTTTTTAGATGAAGATCCGTGACCTTTTAAACGACAAAAACGTCATTCATATTGTTCCACAACCACCATATGTCCCTGATTTGGCGTCATATGACTACTGCCTATTCGAGAAGCTTAAAATTTTGTTCCGGGAACACTGTTTTGACATGATAGAGCAGCTTCCAGCCGCTGCGAAGAAGGTACTGATAGCTATACCTAAAGACGACTTTTTCACGTGTTTCGAAAACTGGAAAATACGTTGGCATAAGTGCATTGTGTCTGGGAGGATTACTTTGATGGTAAAAAAAAATATTTGGAAAAAAAATTTTTAGAAATTATCAAAATAAATCAAGTGTCACCTTATTTTTTGGACACAGTAGTATGTTTAGAAAAAGGGAATTTACTTTAATTCAGAAGAAATGTCTCAAATGAATCTTTATCAAAATAATGTTTCGCGACAATTCACAATAGTAGCACCACCAGATGCTTAGGAATGCTGAACTTCGAATCCCAAGAACGCGAAAGTTACGCGATAATTGCCTTACTTTCAAATCAGCACATCACCTGACAAAGCATTTCCCATCGCTTTCGCCTTTCGATGGCCACTGCACGGCTATTGCCAGTGACAGATTAAAAATCACCACAAACTCTACACAATTGTCTGACGCGTCCGTACGTCCGGCTCCCAAAAACCATAATATCCGCAACACCATTCCGCTGCAGCGCTCGTTTGTCAGACCGAAACTGAACTGCTGACTTACCACCGAAACGGTTTGCAACAGTTTACCGTTTGAGTACTGACAGTTCTGACGCAATGACGTGCAGCATTTATTACGTGCTTCTGGTGGCTGCTGCTGGTGCTGCACAACCTCATCATCGTCCAGCTAACACGGTCCAACGGTACGGCACGATAATCGGCTGGCGGGTGCCTGCGCTAGATGCTATTGCATGGGTGTGGTGAAGCAGATGATGTGGATCCCCGCCCCGGCTCGGGCCGGCCGGTCTCGAAGGAAGGAGTGGTGAAGATGCACCGACCTGCGGACCGATGTTAAAGTGCCTCCCCGAAGGAAGGAGGAGGGGTGTGCGCTCCTTTATTGGAGCGATGAGCACAAGGCGCTGAGCACGATCAAGGAACGCGCTGATAGAGTACGAACCACTCAGCCCGACAGACAGCTGCTTGACATCGAAGTTCTTAATCTTTCGGAAGCGTGCGCTCCGTGCACGCCGTGCAGACACTCGCTCGCCAGCTCTCTGGCTCTGGCCTCTTCACTTTGTCATAGTGGGATTCGCTTGCTTCATTTCTTTTTTGGTTTTGGTTTTGGAACATTCCCTGCAAGCATCGCCGAACTCGAACTGGAGCGAAATTCATTCTTACAGCAGGCAGCAGGCGATGGTTACAAGTTATTTTTTCGCCTTCTTCTTCACTCCATCCCCGGACATACACTCGACGTCACAGGTCGGTCCGGCAAGCAGCTAAAAGCGTTTAGCGAAGAACGAGACGATTTCCACTTCCGCCACCGCCAGCCAACCAGCGTTTAGTCGCGTCACGGCAGGACGAACCCGGGACTGGACAGGCTGCCCGGTCGGTCGGTAAAGGCACTGTGACATGATTGTTAGCTTGACGCTTTTATGGTAAACTGGAAGATACGGTTCAAAATTGGGTGTGACAAGCTGTTGAGCACCGGTAACCGCCGCGCCCAAGAACGCGCCCATCAGCATCAGAATGTTAACCGTTGGTGGAGGTACAAACTCCCCGAACACCGGTGAAACCGGATGAGAATGTGATGTTCTCTAACCAGTCGTGGCGGGCATAAAGCACGACGGCGGGATGGAAAATGTAAATATAATTACGCCACAAAGAGTCACATTTGTCGTTGAGTTCACGGTATGATTGATTGCTAGCAGCAAAGGTTGAGTCCATTTTCGTAGAAAAAGATTCGCTTTTTTCGTTAACCACTAGATTGTAAGTGAATTACCTCAAGCAACTTCAATTGTTTTTAATATATTTTTAATTTGCCTTTCACCTTTTTGTGCATTTTTGTATTGTTTAATTTGCATTAGCATTTTTTTTAATTTCTTTGTAATCAAGAACTATTAACCAATTATTAACGACTCACAGTGCTCCTTTTTGTGGTAAAACATCGAGCCAGTATTACATTTTCATAATCTAAGATCTAAACAACAAAAAGGATTACAATTTGTATTTGATTGTGCTACGCAATCCGTGCATTAAATCAGATAAGCATAATCCCCCCAAAAAACACACACACTCAGGAAAGGTGTAATTTTCCAACTATTCTGCAAATTATGTCGAACCATATGTTGTAACGCGCTCGCGGATCATGTAACTAAACCGGAGTAAGCCTTCGCCGATCCGGTCGGAAAGAATCGGTATTAATTTCCATTCGATATGCGGAACAAGCTCTCCCTTACCCGAGACGGCGTTCTTCGTGTACGATCATGACTAATACCACCAGCTTTCAAGCTCCTCCATCTGCACTTTCTAATAGTTATTTGAACCCAGAGCGACCCAAAGCCTATCGTGTGCGCCACGGGAAGGGGGCAGGTTTCATGTTCTGCGGCATTGCGCTCGTGGGAGGGAATTATGAAAACTTGCCGGCATGCATTAATTACTAAGTTTAATTGATTTCCAGCCTTCCAGTCTTCAAATCAAATGCAAGCAGGCTTGGGGAAAACCGGTCGCTCGGAGTAGCGACCGGCATCATGTTCTTTCGATCCATGTTTGCCGCCCGCTGTCTACGACATGGTCAATGTAATAGTCTTCACACGCAATTTGCTCGCACATGTACGTACGTACGTTTGTATGCGTACGCACACTCGGTACTCGCCGTTTATCACAACGGGAAAGGATTTTCAAATCAGACAACCCATTATGGAGATTATGATGGATGTAATTTACGCCCAAGCGTTTCTAACCTCACGACCACCACCAGCAGCAGCAGTAGTAGAGCCCACTAAATGGTCTACCATTTCGTAAGCTGCTGCTCTTACACACACACAAGCTGTTCGACTAAGCCGTTTAGAATGGGTTTATGACTACCATGCGGAGCGGGAAACGATAAGCTTTTGCTTCCTAGACTGGAGTGTCCGTTGGCAACGTTTCCGAACGGTACAGACGCCCGTTGTACAGTGTAAGGGTAAAGAAACAATCTTCAGCAATGAATTTGAACATAATCGAATCCTAATATTAGTTTGCCATTAGGTAAAGCAATGAACGGTAGTTAATTGAACACAATATTTAGATTCTATCCGATAAGGGACCGGTTTCATATTGACGTCAATCAAGCAAGGATATCTTTTAGATCATCCTATCCTTGGAGCATCAATCATTCCATCAGAATCGTTCAATCTGCCCCATTTCGAAGTTTTACTACAAATTAAAATACGTTAAAACGCGTTCAATAAACTCACCATGCTGGTGTGATATTATATTGTTCAAGCACCGCTAATAATGATTATGGTGAGCGGTCGACTGCTGTTTGCCGCTGGTTCTACCGCAACCCGATTCAGCAACAGTTCATCAGCCCACAGCAACCCCGTTTCTAAAACATTCTCATCCGCTTTAAATTTGCGTGCAACTGTCACCGGCGGAAAACGGATATTCACGCTACTCAGTCATAGGCAACCGCGGCAGTGTGTCAGTGGCAGTGTGTGTGTAGGAGGTCAGTGGCAACCGGGCCACCAACACCTGTTACCACGATGTTTCGGTTGGCCACATAACCGCTCCGGTTGACGACGATCCCGCTGGATGAAGTGTTGCTCGTCGCCGTCGTCATCGTCATCGTCCGGCGATGTCAACAATCCCGAACCGCGTACCCGGGGGGAACCAGGCCGAATAAACCAGAACCAGCCGGCTGCTGTCAGACGACGGTTCGCGTGTCCATCCCGGAACCGGAAGCTGTGGGAAATATGTCTAATGTAGTGCCACCGCGCATATGTCCGTTCGGAATGGGACTAGCCCTTGTTGGATGGTGGTTGACACGCAGCGTGATGCGATCGGATGTGGTGCGCAAGTATCAGGCTGTTCGGTTGCTTGCGAACGTTTAATTTTGATGCTCGGTTAGCCTCATTGCCGCTTACTGTACTAATCAGACAATAATTCCATTATCTGGAGGGTTTTACGCGAATAATAACGCGGCGTTGCTATAGTTACGCTGCGATGAATGTCTTTGCTGAATGTCTCTAACTAACAAGAAATGCCTAATTTCTTTTGTTTAATTGTTTATACAATGCAAAACATGTTAAAAGAAACTACATAAATACGCAAATAATTACAAGCAATTGCAGTACACTTCACGAAGCACCAATAAAAGGTGCAGAACATTGCAGAAAAGGATACTCAAACACACTCCAATGTGCAATCAAATGCATTTCGCACATCACCTGTCCCCCACCGACACCATTTATTGTAGCTAGCAAACAAAGACCGTAACGTGTGATGTAATGAGCCAATAACGGAGTAAAACTTAAAATTCAATTAAACGTCTCCCCTGTGCTGCTGTCGTCACCGGCAAGACGCTTCAATTACATTTGGAACGGTATTTCTCATTTCCGGTCGTCCCAAACTTCCAATACAGCTTTTTCCGGATGGAAATAAAAAGGAAGTCCTGCTCCATGCGATGCTCTGCCCCCGGACAAGGACCAATGATCCTGGATCTAACACCCGAGCAAACACATTTCCGAACGGACCGAACCGTACTCGGAATTAGAGAACGATCGCGCGCTAACTGATCTGAATTTCAATTACCATCCACCGTCGCCACTGACCGGTAGGCGACAGGTCTATCTTGGTCTGTGCGTAACGTTCCGGCCAGTGCAGCAGTGAAGGTGAAGCGGTCGGTTGACAAACTTTCCCGATGCCGATTTAAAACCCACTGGCCGCAATGGCGATGACATAGACACATTAGACACCACCGTACTCCTCCTCGTGCATGGCCATCGTATGCTGCTGCGCCCTCAGCTCTCCTGTACGTCTGCTGACGTATTTGCTACTGGCCCACTCGTGCTACTGGCAACGGCTTCGACACAAACTTTTCACCGTAAATCACAAAACTTTACCCAATATCTGTCGATAAATAAATTCTCTTCTCTGCTGCTGCTGCTGCTGCTGCTGATGCCCGCTTCCGTCGTCGAATCCGTCTTCGGATTCCGTGCCGTGTGGGGACCACGGTTTGGAAGGTTTTTGTTGCCGATTTCGATCCCGGGCCAGGGAACCGCTGCAGGGAAAGTGTTGCTCCCTGCCAACTGGACTTGTTTTTCTGTTAAATTGTTTATTTCAATCGACCCGATCGAGTTGCGGTTTTTCCCGTCGAGCTTTTTTGATGAAGTTTTCCAATTAATTGATTTAAAACTGCGCGCCACCGAACCGAGCGAACCAGCAACGGGAGGTGACGATCGAACATTGAAATTGCGGTAATTCATGGCAAAGTTAAGGGCGCGCCAGATCTGCGATAATAACAGGATAAATCTCATTTGATCACACATTAGTTCGGTTGTCATTCATTTTAAGCATCGTTTAGAGAATCGTTTAGAGAAACTGTTAGTTACAGAAACGCAAATACTTGAGAAGGTGCCTATAGTGCATTCGCATCTGAAAATAGTCACAGTTGATCTAATGAGATAACTTCGCAAAATACTTGAACATGCGAGGGTTATTGCTGTACTATTAATTAGATGCACCTGTCCCACATAATAGATTAAAATTTACAGTAGACAAGGGAGCTTGTTCTCGACTAAGTAACTCAATTCGATGCATATGATGTACATACTAAATCTGTTGGATTAAAACACACTTACAAGTGAGACACTGCGACACATTGAGATGAGAACAACACAATAGAAGAAGATTAATATGCAACTGGATAGACAGCTCCCTGAATCGCAGTATGCTGTTTAAGAATGAGTCCAGCATTTCACTTTCCGTTGTTTAGTACAGAAACGAATACGACTTCAAACAATGTTAACGGCATTTTATCCACAAATATGAACCCTTCAGATGCAAGAAATTGTAGCAATTAAGAATAATCATGTTACATCGTATTGAACTGAAAGCAATAGTGTACTGCAGGTCAAGAACCTTGCTCCTGGTTCAAACGAAGTCACAAGTTAACTTCTACTATCCTAGAACAACATTCTCCTTTTTTCACACTCGAGTACAAAAAGTTGTTCCCAGATGGTCAAGTGTAAAGTCCACCTGGCCCCTCTACCAGACATTCCCATCACTCCGCGTAATGGTTGCGAGTTCGCACTCGTGCACCAAACCAGAGCTAGAGCTAATGTTTTGTAATGGAATTAGCTGTCCACCTGCACCGAGAGCATGGAATGAAACGCGTCGCGCTACACGTCGTCGCCCGCGCCCACTCGCGCTGTTTGGATTGAGTTTGACTTTTTCACACGCGCTGCGAAAAGCTTTTTCCAATTCCTTACTCCAAATCAACTTGACTTTTACCAAAAGGCGCAGCCTCGGCGCCGGTAGCGAAGAAGATTGGAAAGTGAAAAATTAAATGGAAAAGTTTGTTCGCTCAGCTCGGGTGCGTTAAGTGAATCCCCCACCCACCCTCTCCCACGGTGTATAGGCCCTCCGATGGTGGTGGTAGTGACGGAAGCTACAAGCCGGCGTTAGCAACATTGGTACGGCACAAATGGTATTGATGAATCTTATTGGCACTTGGCAAAGTGCGCGCGCGAAAAACAGGAAGCGTCGACGCGCGACGACGACCACGCGACCCCCTGGCCGGGTCCACTTTCGCCTCGCCCTCCGAACCCGGGGCCATCATCGCCAGCATCGCCGGATTGCGCGAGAAGAAAAGTTTAAATGAAAAGTAATGTCAAGAGTGTCTGGAGACTAATTTTGTAAGTAATATGCTTTTAGCCGTGCCGCCCCGGTGGGGAGGAGGATGGGGTCATGACCGTGCTGCCACAATTGTTCGTCCCTCGTTGGTCTCTTGGGAAGGGGAAGCAGTGCCCGGTAGTGTTGGCTAGAAGGAAAATAACATCGCCCACAGATAGCGACAGATCTCCGGACCGGTCACACATTTTCAATATGGAGCCACGACCGGCGATTGCTTCGTTATGTTGTTTGTCAAATTCAATTAACTTTTTCTAAACTTCCCGCGACTCCCAAATAATTTATCGCGAAACACATGCGGGCACCGCTTATCTAGTCTTGTTGTTGGTTTGTTTTGAATTCCCGAAATAAATTTGCCGACCCGGAAATGGTAGTGAATTTCGCTTCCCTGTTGCCCCAAAAAAAAAACACGGCGCTTATGCTGGCCATAATAAGATGGTTTTACGGTTAAAAGACGCGTGGGGTCTCGGGGTCGGGACGAGCTTAAAATGATGCTTTAAAGTTCAAGACACCGTACCCCACCGGCCAAACGATATATCGAAACGTACCGGTCGCTAGTGTCCGTACGCAAGCCACCAACGTACCACGTACAACTCCCAATACGGTAGGTTTTTACAGCCTTTTTTTCTCGCCCGGTTCTGCTCGCTCGCTCCCTGTTCGCATATTTATATGGAAACAATTTATCAAAACCTGTCAGTGTTGACTGGTGGCGCTAATGATACCAATAAATTTCGATTTATGGATGCAACCGGGAACGAACTCGAATGACGAACCGGGAATGCCAGCCTCCTCCCCGGGAAAAAACGGGATGGATGAAGCGTTCCTTGACTTCCGGCGTTCCGGTTTACCGAACCGGGGGGGGGGGGGGGGGATAGCAAAAGGTGCCATTATTTATGCTGCAAAGTTGGTGCACACCAGGTGTTGGTATGGCCTGTTGGTGTGTCCCTTCCCGTGTGTTGCAGGTGCAAACGTAATTGCGCAAATGCTGTGTGTGTGTGTTTTTTTTGCTTCCTTCACGCCATTTATTTTTTTGTGTGTGTGATGGATAGAAACCGTCTTCCTGGTGGCCGGATGACAAGGTTAACAGCAAGTTGGCTAGTCCATTGTGAGTCTGCCTCTGTCACCGAATGAGCATCTCGGACTGACTCTTGACGAATGAACTGTTGGAGTCTTACTGTGTGATATTAACCGACCGACCAGCCAGCATCATGGAAAACGTCCTTTCGATTTAATCCCAATTGGCACAATCATAACCACAACATGCCAATGGTCCCCGGAAGCGCCGGAAACCGAACCCACAGCCGGACACAGAACCGAACCCGGAATGCATACCAATGGTGCCCCAGTTGATACCACACTACAGAGCCATCTAACGAGAACTTTTGTATGTGTGTGTGCGCGTGGGAATGAGCAACCACAATGGGTACCACTTACCAGGATTAAAATAAATGTGTAATTAAACGGTCAAAATATGCTCTGGAGAGATTTACTGGTGAGGGGGGGAAAACGAGGAATGGAAGGAGGGTGGACCGGCCACCGGGGTGAGCAAAAGCGGAGATTATGGTTAAGCGTTTTTAACACTACTGTCTCCGGGCACTCGCTTCTCGGTTTGAGTGTTGTTTTTTTTTCTCTCTCGGTCTTCTTTTCGTTGTAGAATCCCCGACAACGACTTCCGAGTGCTACACTTTTCGCTGCTTTTCCCCCCGGGCACATCATGCGCCTCCTCGTGCGCGCGCACACACACACTCCGTGGTTTCGGAGGGGCCCTGGAGGGATTAATTAAATAAAACTTAACAAAAGCACTCTCCTGGTGTTCTGGTCGTATTGCTGAGGTCGGGCATGCTTTTGCATATCTTCGTACCTTGCAGTGTGGCATTTAAGCATAGCAGGCTACTCGCACACGTATACAGGAGCGTACATACACGGTTAACCAATGCCTGCTGAGGTACATTAATGTATCTGCGGGGGGAAACCGCATTAACTTACAGAAGCACTTCAATGAGCATTAAATATGGAAGTTAGGCTGTGAAAACCTAGCGATCGAATGGTGGCTATAGGTTGCAAATGCTCGATGATATCAGTCATTGGAATCTTTTTATATTTTTTATCGTGTAGCTCAACTAATAACTCTTGAAAGAACGTGAAAGTAGCAATAGTTTAAACTTGAAGTTGTCTGGGCTTTACAAATTACCGAATAATCGCGAATAGTTCAAGTGTTCCAGTGCGGTAAAGATAACATTATCCCTTGGATTTACTTGAATGTTTTAAAATATTCGGAAATATTTCAAAAATACCCCAACACTCTCTAATTTTTTTCAACTAATGTGTACTAATGAGCAATCAGAAATAATTAAAACTGTTAACAAAGGTTTTCTACCCATTTTTTTTCAACAAACGCATACCATTTAGATTATCTATTTAGTGAGCATTAGAAGAACACTTTTGACAGCCCAGAGAGATAGAGCTCATGGTACACGACTGTACTTTGCGGAACCTTGTTGCTACTGAGAAGATTAAAGAGGACAGCCACACCTTACATATTCTAGAAACAACTTGTAAAACCATCGGATTCACCATCAAAGGTGGAATATAGTTTCACAAAAACCAACCCCTTGGCAGCACTACCGAAGCAAAGTAAAGTTACTGCAAAATTTCGTCCCGTGTTCCGCTTACAGACTAACATCGTCGGCATGCGGACGCGGTTTGTCCAGGTGTTCCGATCGCCCGTGATAAAAGTGATATATGGTAATAAAAATGCATGTTACGAGCGCCCAGCGCTTGCCCAAATTCCGGGCCAATCCGAACCAGCGACCGTCACGAAATACGCGCTACACACACACAGTGTTGCCTCCTCTCTTCCTGGTCTCACTAGTAAACTGTAGCGTTCGGTGGTTCGTGCCTTTCGGTACCAGCTGTTTCTGTTCCGAAAGCACAACATCCCCGTTACAGGAGGACCGAAAGGTTTCGTACCTTCGGTATGTATGAGACTCCTCGAAGATCGCCACAGTCAACAATAGTTCTAACAGCAGGAGCAGCAGCAGCAGTGCACTAGCTCGCCATTAGCACTGCTGGTAAAGCTATTATTCTTGGAACAACATCGAAGGGTTTTTGGGGGTGAAAATTTTATAAGTAATGAAACATTTCGTCCCATAAATGTTTGCTTCTTCTGCGCTCAGTCTCACCCCTTTCCGCAAGGGCATGTTTAACTAATACGTTTGCACGAGCACGAGGCTCTAGCCGGAATGGTTTCGAATTCCAAATTATTAGCTTCACACAAGGGAAACTGCAAAACACACGAAACAAAACATACAAACAAAAAAAAAGCTACAATTACTGCCACACAGCCTAAAACTCAAACACCCACCAGATATTGATCATGGGGTTTGGGAGGTCCTTTCGGTTTGGTTCTCGCTACTGCACTCCAATTGTTTCCAGTTCACCGAACAGCAATGTTCTCTATCTGGGCGCGCCTGTGTGTGTGTGTCCGTGCGCTGGTCGTTTATTTGAAATTATAAAACATGTTTGGTGGTTCCAGTAGCTCCCCATGCAACAATGCAGCCATTGCGATCCCGACACAACACCACTCCTGAAAGCGACACAACGAGCGGATAACAAAGAAAATGAAAATCCGCATCCCACGCAGCGAAAAGCGCGCGGTGGGCGTGAGCGGTCCGTGGCCCGGAAATAGAATAAAAGGCAAAAGGCGACCAAGCTCGCACCCCTCACGGGTGACTACTTACGGGAACGGGGTCGGGGGATAGGAGGACTTCATGGTGACACTAGCGCTCCGTTCCATCCATTGAAATGTTCGCTGTAAAGTACACGCTTTCGATGAGATTTAAATTTAAATGCCAACATTGGAAGCTGGTGGTGGTGGTGTCGCCGCTAGTGGTGGTAATAGTGGTTGGTCCTTTTAGCTACAGTGCTAGTGCTAAGAAGCCACATAAGGCCAACCAGTTGTACAATGGGGCACTGAACCAATTTCGGAACGCCGGAACGGAATTCCAATTGTTTGCGGTCTGGCGTGGAAAGTGTCCACTTCCTCCAGCACCTTTGCAGCACCCTTTTCACCAGCTTCACCAGCGTTTTATTTTTTTTTTTTTGCCTTCCTTCGCCCACAATTCGGAATGCACATAATCCGGGCAGGAAAGAAGAAAAGTAGGAAAACTTTTTCGGTAAAACGAAACGCGAATGCCCTCTTACACTCCGGCCCCACACACAGGATGAGCACAGGTAGTGCGCGACCCCGAAGGGCCAAGTGTCCCTTGGCCGGGGACATGAAAACGTAAAACAATTGCCCGTGGATGTAATGCTCGGTGTGTGGTGGGGGGCAGTAAGGAAAGGAACAGCAGCCGTGCCAGGATAATACGATAATCAAAAGATTAAATTTAAACTCGCTGGCCCCCCCCCCGGAGTGGCGCAATGGTTCCATGAGAGATGGTGGCTCGAAGAGGGAAAGCCAATAGCTGGCCAATGCATGCGCATACCGATTCCCGCGGTTGCGGCTACAGTGTGCAGACTCAGTGGTTTTCGGTGTGTTCAGGTGCATTCAGAAGATGGTCGCTTGTAAGGTGGTTGGCCGGTATATTATGAAAATCCTCTTCGGTGAAGTAAAATAAGAAGAGAGCATTACAACTTTGAGTAATGGAACAGTGGAGAAGGAAAGGATAACGATTCCCTCGGAACCAGGATCAATTATTCTTAGTCCGTCGTTGGCTTTTCGACGATTCTAGAAAGAGTTTTCCAGCAACTTCAATACTGTTTGTCGTAAAACTAAATCCGAAGATACAGCGAATGAACTATAATAAACAATTAACGATTGCAATAAATTAGTTATACTTGCAGTAAACAAGAATTACTAATTTATTTATGTTGTCACCATTATTTAATAGTGTGTAAAAGTCAGCCCTTGCTTAGATTATGTACTTAAAAGAAACATCATCCAACACAAGCAGGCTATGCCTTTGCAAATGTTTGACAATGGTAGGAAATTAAAGATATGATTATTCTAACCGGTTTTCTAACCTTTATTTTTTATTAAAAACATAAACCATTCCTGAGTATCAACTCAAACGTATTCTAATGATGAACGCCACGGCACATTTATTTGCGCTATTTCAGCTTAGCTGAAGAAATGAAAACGATTTATGAACGATGCGCGTAAATAGCGTGACTACTTCAAAATTACTAAACGAGCTGCACTCTACAATTAATTGCGATCGATTAAACTTTGTGTGTTTGAAATGAATGTCATTGTCGATCCAGTTCTATTGTATATTTCATCATGGCGCTACATATGTTATGTTGCTCATTCACCGCTCTTCAATATGTCAGGTATCACAATGGTATGCATTGATGCACAATGATTCTACGATTCAAATCGCTCTTGAAAACTCATTGATAGCTCACCTACGCAATACCAAACATCTGTATCATTATATCCAGCTGTAACAGTTTTACGGTCTCGGGGGGAATGCTGCTTTAGATAAAAGATACCAAGGATACCATTTATCACCCCGCTCTCGCAGCCCGTGATGAATCATCTCGTTTAGTTCAGCTTAGTAAATAATCACGTTGAAGCACCCTCGAACGATGGTAGCGCCATTAGAGCATCAGGCACCAGGTACCGACCGATGGAACCGAACCGACGCCAAAGCCAGGCGCCAGATACCCCGTGCACTAAGCCAATTATGCCGTTCTTAAAGAGCTTCCCGGGCTAAGTTGAAGGATTTAAATGCTCCCGCACACACCCGCCACAACACATGATTATAGCTGTCACTGACAGCGCACCTCATTGTGATGTTGTGTGGGCTTTCGAGCGAACACCAGAGAGGGCACTCACCACGGACGATGATTATGTATCAAATCACTGAGAACGCAAACACGTCGCAAACCGACCCTTTCAGCCCCGGTCCCCTCTCCACAGCACTTTGGCACCATAATTAACGCTCATAAACTGTCAGATTTTCCGGCCAGATGTACGGCCAGCGGCCAGCATTTCAATATCACGAACACCGTGGCGGCACTGGTGAATGTTCTATTTTGCTGTCAGCATCCTCGTGATGCTACCGGGAGCTCAACCAGCCCAGAATGGAGAGCTGTAATCCTATAAGCACATCCACACACACACACCGACCACTCGACCGCTTCTCAATTATGCACCTCAAGTGCATTTCTGCTCGCACGTTGGTACTCCAGAGCGCAACGCTCCGCACCGCAGCTTTAATGCCAACATTTGATGGTTCCACTTGGGGTTTTTTTTTGTTTTCTGCTCTGATGTGTGGATTGGTTTTTCCTCCATTCCATTTGGTGGGCCCCTTGTGTGTGTGCGCTTGTGACCATTTAATGACCAGCAGCCCTCGTTGTGGCCAGTAGTGGCCGACGGGCACATGAATGCATCGTGCACGATAACGAACGTACCGTGGTTCCCGGGGGTTCCCGGAAGCCCATCTGGCGACACGGAGCAGCATAATTTATTCAAAATGTATTACCAACATGATTATCAACGGTACGGTGCCTCAACCCAGGTCGGACGATCCCGGGTCGGAATCTGATGCGCTCCACGATGTAAGCTCCACTGTATTTACCTTTCGATTAAACTCGTCTAATAAAGTTTCAAAAACCGACGCCACACAGCGCGCACCCTACAGTGGCTATCGGTTTCGAATGCGTGCCGCTGTATTTACTCAGCGCTCGTCGTCCGATTAAAAATAGTGCAATGTCCTGTTGACACAGTCAATATTGATAGAGATGAGATGCAGGCGAGCTTGTTTAGCCAAACGGCCCGGGAAAATTGAACGATTGAAGCACCGTACCATCGGGCATCCATTTGTGTGTTTTTTTTACTATCCTCAAAAAGGGGAATCCATTTGGCGCCAGGGTTTCGGCCGCTAATCAGGCACAGTTTGATTTATTGCACTATTCCTCATTACAAATGAATATCGATGATTGATGAGTGGTTAAAATTGTCTGGCTGGGTTTCACCATTCCGCGCGTCCTGCTAATCGGATTACTCGTAATTAGTATTTTGTTTACCGAGCATTGTTTGCTCCAATCCCAACATAGAACCAATTCTTGCGTGATGTGTGTGTTTGCTCGGGTTCGTTTCTAGTCAACGGCCCTTCTTACATACGCATATGCGTACGTTATTGTAATAGCATATTCGCCTATAGAGTACCGCAATGAAAGATAATATTTAATCTGGACTGAGAAATCGACAGTGGCATAAATAGCATCACGCAAAATTGGACAACACATTCTTTTCGATTCATTGTTCCCGCAAACAATCAACCTATTGTTGCAGTTAATGCATTTCATCCGCTCAACAACACTGTAATCAGTTTAATATTTTTAAAGCATCCGTACTTTGAGCTTTTCGTGAAATTAATCTCCTGGTTCGGGTTGTAATAGGCCCTTTACAGATTAATTGTTTCCGGCTATCTTCCGAGCCAGATGTTGCTTATTGCTGGAACAAAAAAGCTTGTATTTTTTTATAAAACAAGGACTTTAAGTAGCTACAATATTAATACACTCTGTTATGTCAATCCAACAACCATACTAAACAATCTTTTTCTGTTTAATGGTATTCAGAAGGGCGATGATGATGTTAGATGTATTTTACTAATATAAAAAGCAGCGACTCACAAGGAATAGGTCAAACCCATGAAATTCTATTAACATTAAGCCCTTAAATCAAATAGTTATCGTATCTTTCAATCACAATGGACCATTTCTTGACAAAAAAGGACATTCCAAGGGTGAAGCAATTGTCCGGCTCTAAGCTCATTCGATAGAACGAGATACATTCCCTCCCAGCCTGCTGTTCATCCTCTGCACGTCGCCTACTACTGCGACGAAGCACGCTCCTTCTATAGCGTGTACGGCATGTTGTAACATCAAACTCACCTCGACCTATCCATCAAAGCGATAACCGATGCAACTGCACCCGGTACGTATAACCCTGTGATCCTGGCCTTCGGATGCGAACCGGTCTTAGAAGCTAAAGGCTAAAGAGCAACTGCTCAAAGTGATGCGCAGGGTGTGCGAAAGTTCCAGTAATTGCTTTCTAAACACGTTCCACCGGAACACTCTCGGGCGCTTGAGCCCAACTCCGGGAAGCCGCATACGCGCGAGACGGATGGATTCGAGACAACATAACGGCAAACGGCAGCTCGCAGCAAGGAGCAAGTCTCAAGAACGGCGGCGCATCCAGGTTTGGGTTTCACAGCAGCAGCTGGAGAAGCGTCAGGAGCGTCCGACGAGTTGTCCCGGGAACAATTCCCAATTTAGGACACGTTCGGGCGATAAAATTGGTGAACATTTTCATCAGCTTGCATAAATTTGATTAAATGAACTTCACTCTTGTTGCCGTTTTGGGTGTAGCCAAATGCGAGTCCAAATGCTCGTTCGCTCGCTCGCTCGCTCGTGCCCTTCCACGGTGCGTACCGTAGATTTGCACTCCTGGTCCCCCGGAATGGACGAACCCGGGATGGATCGAGCAAGCTTTCTTTGGTGAACCTTTCTTTGGTACAACAGTTGAACGTCGTCGTGTCCGTCCGGGCGTGCATCATCTTGCGAGAATATTTTTCACATTTGGCACGTGTCCGTGTCATCGGTCTCGGAGTGTTAGTTTCGTCTTGTTGTTGCTGTAGTCGGCATCCATCTTAACGCGCGTTGTTTAACGGGGCCACGAGAAGGCGTCCGGTTTCGTGTGGAAGTAGCTCGGTATCACTGGATCCACCGGGCGGTGCACAAAAGCCTATCCCGCATTCCCGGGAGTGAGTGAAACCTGCGAGTTCTGACGAAGAAGGGCCCGGCAGCCCGGGCAGTCGTCTCCTTCCGGTCGTCCGGTGAAATCCTCATTCGCAACCGAATTACGAATGACCAGCGCAGCGCAGTGCCTGGCCAATGCGACGTTTGTGTGTTTGTGAGGAATGGAACGAACACGCGATACACCGAAAATGGTGGCACCGCCTCCACCACCGATCCGTGTAGCGCCAAAAGAATGGCCCCGAATGGCCGGTGTGACCCGGTCTGTGTGTGTGTGTGTGTGTGAAGAGGAAGGAAGGGCGGGTAGTAGTATCATCATTTTCTGGGCTTTGGCAGTAATCTAATACATCATCTCATCACGTTCTTCCTCGAGGCCGTCCGGTGCCACGATGCCGGTATCGCCGTGAGTTGGCCATTTTGCCTCCTCGGCCGTGTTCCGAATCCGTCACTGTTCTCGGTCCCAGGACCAAGGCCCGTTTTTTCTGCTTTTTTTCTCGCTCTTCTTCGCTCCACACCCCCGCACTGATCTCCCTGGTGGGTGGCGAATGGTGGTGGTACTTTCGCTCCCTTTCGTCCGCTAATCCCCTAACACCGGCTATGGAGTGGCAGAGAGAGCGTTGGTTTTCGGGAGTCGGAACAGAAAAAGAAGGGAAGAAGAAGGGAAGGCAGAGCTGAGAAAATGCGTGACCTGATTTACAATCAACGCAGGCTCGCAGCAGCAGCGGCCCTGATCCGAGACGGCTTCGGAACGCGTGGGCCGCCACCGGGGAAAAAACGCCCAACCGATCGGACATGCCAGGACATGAAGGCCACCGAGGCCTTACGCAGGGAGCCATCGAAGCGAAACACGGAAGCCGTGGTGACGCGTTGGCTACATTAAAGTGGCAACATTGGGGCATCATCATTGGTCTAGAAGGGAAAGATTACGGGATCATCATCATCAGCATCATCAGTAGCACCGGAGTATCGGTATACTTGGAAATGGTAGGGCGTGGATGTGTAAATGGAATGTCATTCTATTCCCTCTTCGCTGCATACACACGCGCATACCCACACAACCACTATTATTAATAAAAATTGGCCATAATGAATATTCAATGAAGTGCACGAAGCAAAAACCATCGCATCATCGGCCGCAGCATCTTCCGTGCAAAGGAAGCGAGAAGGCGTACCAGGAACCACAGGACAATATTAAAATCTGGTCACCGGATTCTGGCCGTATCGATCGGCTCGGATCGCTTTTTTCCCCCGGTTATTGGATTAGTGGTTTCACGCGCAACGACGTGGCACGTGGCACGCAGCACGTCAATCGCCAAAGATGAAGTCACCGAAATCACATTACGGTTGCTGGTGGTCAATCAGAGCTGTGGCCGAACAGGAGTAGGATTTGTATCGACCTCAAAAGGCAAAAATCGGTTCCAAATGCTCATGTACAACGGTTTGACTGACGATGATGGTACGCGGGTCTTTACATGCTTCATGTTCGTTTGATGTTTCATGTTTGTTACAAGTCAGCGTAATAGCTGGATTGTGTAAAACACTTGTAGTTGAAAATACTAAGCAAAATCAATTACGTGAAAGATGTAAAGTGTGATGCAGTAAATAGTGATGGTACAAGTATTGGATCGAAACTATCTTTTCTATGTATCCTTTTCATGGATTCCTATGATGGATTAGTTTGTATTGCAACAACATAACATGTATTGTATAGAACATGGTAGATAACGTGTGCATTCACCAAAGAGATCCAACCGAAATAAAAATACATTTAATTCTAATCTAACCTAATCCACTCAATCTAAGACAGTATTGATAGAAAGGATAATTCGTATAGTGTGTATTTCAATAAAAAAGGAACAGCATCACTTAGGGTCAGCTAGCTGCGGAGGACGTACATAATTATACAAATCGGGACCGAACCCTGAACCATTCACCTGCGAAAGCTGCTTAATGCCTAAATATTTTAAAAGTTCTGAAGTATTATTATGGATAAGTTCTGCAATTTGCTACACATTGCCACTACACAAACGACATTGCCCTGCAATGCCTCTCAAAAACTCTAGATTAAGAAGGGCATGACTCCTGGAGAGTTTTGCATACAAATTGTTGTAAAATTTATATTTATCAAATACAAATTATTATTGTAATACGCTTTATCTTTATCACATCCGGTAATTAAAGTGATTTGAAGTTAGAATAAATGATTTTAATGATAGTATATAAGAAGCTACTATTTGTTTTCGATCCATGTTAAAATCCTACAAACTGGTTCTGCACAATTCCACAATTCGACTTGTTCAAAATATGTATTTTACCCTACATTTAAAGCTTTGTCTCACCGCAAAAGGGAGCATAAAAATGGAAAAACCATAAGTTAAGAATGGCGAAAATGCTTGCCAAACCCATTCCACTACTCCACACGACTCTCCAGCGAGCTACGGCCAAGTGTTCCGCGGCCAACGCGCTCAGCCAAAACGGTTCCATTGCGCGATCCAGTCTTGTTATTGCATTTCCAGCCAAAAAACATTGCGAACCAAACCGAACCGAACCGAAGATGTACATTTACGCGCATACAAGGATGCCGGCATGCATCGCATCCTGCTACCAGCCCCAAACCATCGGTGGGGCCACGTCTGTTCAACGGTACATATCGTACTTCATACAAATTCGAATTTATTCAAATTGGATAGAGAAGAAACCCAACTTTCGAACCCATCCTCGCAGCGCTAGCCGTATAGTGATGAGCATTTTCGCATTCGCTCTTGTTGCTTCCCCGTTACCCGAGAATTCTGGGCCTGAAGTTTGAACTTTTCTATCCTACACGGCCACCCAGCGCACACCAAAGTCCGCCCGGAAGTGAGAAAGATGATCCACATTTACGCCAACCCCCTGCCCACCCATTCATTCACCCACTTACGATTTGCATTTATTGGCGGTTTTGCGATGTGTTGTCAAATTTAGTTTTATTTCGTTTTGCATCGACGCCTTTGCCACCGATCGCCTCTGCACACCCGCACACACCCTCGACCATCCACGGGGAAGCAGGCACTTCACGCGGCTCACGATATGCCAGCGGGCGGAACTTATCGCGAAGAAATGCCTCGTACACTTACACTTCCTGCCAACGATGGCACGTTTGTTTCACTTATTGCCCCAAAAAAGGGATTCCGTTTCCGGTTCACTGGGTCTTGGCTGGTCGGGCACACATTTCGATAATTCTATTGCCTTTCCCGGGGGCCGTCGGAATCGATTTGGGAGCTTGCGAGCCGCCAAGTGCCGTTCCTTTAAGGCCATGCCATTTCGAAGGATGGTTTTAACCCTTCCGAGGGTATTACTGTTGGACTCAGCGGAAATGTGGGTTACTTTAGGGGTTTCGATTGGATGATGACAAACAGCAATAGATGGCATACGCAGCATACACCCGATGATGGTGGCATATCGAAGATGGAATCATCTGTTTTCGCCATCGGCTCTATTGTGTCTGAAGTGGATTAGTTTTGGTTCAGTCAATTTCAAAGGTACTGTTTGTGGAACATGCATTCCTTTATTAAGTCTAACATTTTTCAAATTTGGTTGTAAGATGTGACTACTTACGATGATACTGCCTCCCTGTGGTGGAACCATTGCCCACATGTGATCATCGTTTGTAGTTGTCTATTGGCAAGGAGATCTCTATAACAAACAGTACTTTTCCTGTACTGGTTATTCTATATTAGTTTCAATTCGTGGGTTAAACCAATAGGAATCTAAGCGTTCCGAAAGAAACAGATACACCATGCATTATTCATTCAAGCATATATTAAAACGAAGATATTTAAATTTAATCATAGTTTTGTTTATTATCTGACCATAATGTTCTTCAATAAAAAACTTAATTTTATATTTTCAACCTCGTAATTGTACAAAAGTAATCGATATGCAGCAGGCATTTATATCACTTTGAATTGCAGTAAACTCCATTTCCGCGTGTGCATGAGTGGATCTTCTTTGTTTTAAAAAACTATTTTTATTACTAATTGTTTGTAACATGAATTGAAGTGAAATGAAACGAAAGTAAAATAATGAGAGATTGTATAACCCTTGGACGTAAACCCGAGCTTCATTCTCCGTTTTAATTGTCCCGTTGGTTGGTTCCGGCTGCTAATACTTCAAATCATCTGCTATCGATTTACATTTGATGCCCGATAAGGTCTTATAGCTAGCCGTTTTCGATGCTTCAGCGGTAATTTCCTTAATAGCATTCGTCACCTTTTTTGGCTCGGTTAAAAACCAAATCCACAGCCTTTGCTTGTACATTTTAAATTTCTGGCTTTGCTGTAGACGACATATTGAAAAATTGGTTTAGCTTATCGCATATGAAATGTAACGAAAACTCTCGACCACAACTTACCTTGGACTCTTCAATGTTCTGCACAACATCTTTGCGGACACTCCGTTCATCGCGTTCCAACAGTCCCAGCAAGAAGCTTAGCTGTTGCACTCGTTCCAAATACTCTTGATCGTAGAACTGGGGATAGCGTAATGGACCATCAAATACAAACCGCGACAACAGTTTTTCCTGGGTGGATCTGGAAAATGATTATCCTCATTTAGCGCAACCGGTACATCATGCCAATTCCTTATATTCTAATACCACTTACAGTCTCTCGAGTACGTTCTTGATCTTTTTGTGATATTTTCCTTTTGCAACCGATTCCACCTGCTTCATGATGCGCTTTGATAGACTGGTGAAGTGCTGCAAACACCCTTTCAATCCATTATCCGTTGCTTCCACTATGGTACTATTGTCGGTCACGGTAGCGGATCGAATGAGCGCAGAAAGATGCGCCAGATAGTCGGAATATGTTTCCTCTAAACAAGAACTCTTTTCGAGCTGCTTCATCGCGTCGATGCGTTTGAAGCACCTTTTCGATTCCCCATTCATTTCATCTGCGTTGTTGAAACAATTGCGAATCTTTTCCAGATCCAGTTTCATCAGTATCCAGAGCAGCTCCGCGTTCATCAATTCCTTCGAGATGCTCTCATCCAGCCGCTGTATGTACTCCAACCGGCTGATAGCCCGATCCAGCTTCGACCGGTTGGTTTCATAGAGTACGGACTCGATCCTTAGCTCGTTCACCTGCCGGATAAGCATCTCGAGATCGGTTTTCAGAAGCTCCACGCGCAATAAATCCTGCTCGTTGCTATTCTTCAGTTCCATGCTGTGTTTCCTGAAGAATTGAAATATACATTGTTCCATTCAATCTACTCGCATCTCTCGCCTATCAGCTCACATCCGAAACCTACTTTAGTACAGAAACCTTCATGGAAATCCATTCATGATCCTGCAAACGGTCCACCAGATGCTTGACGCCAGCATATTCTCGTTTCTCTTCGAGCAATTTCAGTTCTTCCACGTCGAGACGCAGCTTGATATCCTCTAGCTCATCGAGTACTTCGCTGTTGCTCAACTCAGTTGATGATTTGAAGCCCTCTAAATGTCGTACAGGGAAATGCTTCTTCACGTACATCTGCAGGTACTTCAGGAACTGATCGCACTTGGCATCAAACTGCTCAATCGGCATTTGATACACAAACAGTGGTGGGTTTTGCTGAAAAAGCAATCAATCAGAATGAGAAAATTTAGATATTCATGTTCACTGTTGCTCTGCACGTGATACAAAACTTACTGGCTGAAGGTAACAGTGATGCAAATCCGCAATTTTCTGCTGTGTTATAAGCTGATTCTCTTCCAATCGTTTGCCCAGCGTTAGGCAGCTTTTTTCCTGCTTTTCCATCAAGTACTGCGCATCAATCGTAGCTCTTTCGATGTCAGTCAACTCTTTCGTTAGCAAAATATCCGTCTTTTTCGCGTCTTCCAGTAGCCGCTCATAATGCTCTTCTATTTCCACCATCTGCTCTAGCTGCTGCTCCAATTCCGTTACATCTCGATCGGTATATTCGAGGATATTGCTGTACTGGGTGTCCAGTTGCTTCAGCAAAGCATCGACCTCGCTCTCCTCGTAAACATCATCGTGCCGTTTCAGCTCATCGTAGCTAAAATGCATATCGAAGCAATTTTAAACCCCGTAACGCACTTGAAGAGGGTAAACTTACTCTTTATCCAGCGCATCGGTGATGAGATTATCGTCGTCTACCTTGGCGAACCAATCGAAAAAATCGCGGAAGTTCTCGTCATGCACAACCCACATACGGCGGATATCGACGCCCCCGATCTTTTTCACGATTTCGATGACCTGAAACGAATAACCACGGTTGCGTGTTACAAAGGATGTAGTTCTACTCTACGTTCCTTCAATTACCTTGCCAGTATCTTCCATTTCTGCGATTTTATGCTGCGATTTAATAGCGCTGAAAAGAGCGTCGTCGGTTTGTTTTTGAAAAAACTAGCTGTCAAAAGAACTGTCAGCTTGACAGTTACAGTGCAGGATGATAAAATATGAGCAAAAATCGCTGAGCTACAACCCTGGAACTGGCTTTTGTTTTGGTCTCCTGAGAAATCTCGAAAAAAGTGGGAAATTACAAAGGTTTTGAACTTTTTCGTGTGCGATAAGTACAAATTCAAGTGATTTGCAATTCCCGTCGTCGTTTTTGTGAAACCCCGAAAGTGCAAAAGGCTTGGAAAACAGCAGCGCGAAAAGATAAACAACGAAAATGGCTGAATCACTAAAAGGTAAAAAGTTGAACAAAAATCGGGTGAATCATTTTGCACCTGCTCCTTAAAAGAATATCCTTCGACAACATCATAAAACAGCATAAATCCCGTTTCTAACACCATGTTCTTTTTCTATTCAACCTGGCCCCTTCGCGGATCGCTCGCGCTGATGAAAACGTCCTTCGACTCCGCTAGTGTAAGTTGTTGGAACTCGGATTTTGATAATGAAAATCATGACTGAAACAAGGTTTTTGTTCTCTTCACAGAATCGTAATGCTGGCCATGCTTGGCTCCATCGGGATGACCATGATCATTTTGGCGTGCGCCCTCCCGACGTACAAGTAAGAAGGATTTTTAATTTAATTAGGAAAACCGCTCACCTTCCGGGATTTTGCTTTCAGCTTGTGGTGGCCAATATTTGTGGTGCTGTTCTACATACTCTGCCCGATACCGACGTTAATAGCGAAAAGAAGCCAAAATGCAGATGACGGCGTTCGCGCACCAAACGCTATGTTCGCCACTATTGGAATCATCTTGAGCAGCTTCGCCTTACCGATCGTATTGGCCCGTGCCGGAGTGGTAAGCAAATGTTTACGATATGTTGGGCCCCTAAATAACCCTCGTCTTCCTTCCTTTTTCCCTTTCCTTTCCTACAGATTCAATGGGGTGCTGGTATTCTCACAGTGGCCGGCAATGTCGTAGCATACACGACGATTTTGGCGTACTTCTTTGGATTCGAATCGAATGATTCCGCCATGTGGTGAAGTGGAGCAGCCTGAAACCATTCTTACTCGTTACTCTTTAGTTTCCATCTCGCTTTTCATACCGGATTCTTAGATTCATTGCCTAATATGTTTCGTGAGGCACCTATGTATACATGCAGCACGAAAGGTCTGATTTAATTTATAAGACACTTTCACGTTTTCTTTCCTTCCGTTATCGAATAGAACTGGTTTCATCTATCGAAACCTAATACACTAGCTTTACGTTATACATTACTTAATCTAAACAGATGAATAAAAATGTGATGATCAGAAATTATTATTTCACGATCGTTTCAACCGGTTCAAATTAATGGCAAAATACTTGCCGCCGAGATGTTGAGTCTAGTGCCATGAGAATGTTCCGAAAGAATCACGGATTTATTGCTTTTGTTCACCCCTCATGGTGCGTCGATGCCGCTGGGATTCGATAAAAGTGTGTTCAGCCTTATTCCGGTTGCCATGGTGAACTGAAACGGCCCTAAATATCGGCTTATCCGACCGATTTTATGCCTCCCAAATGATGCCTATTTCAAGGATTTAAATGCATACCAAAGCCACGAAAGATCAGCGAGCTGCTGCTTGCAACGAGAGAATATGATGGAATTCACAATTAAACTCGATTCTATTACCGAAAACGATTATTGATACCATCCCGAAAAGCCACAACGCATATAAAACCCTAATCCGTCTAATAAAATATTGCGCTCACGAATCTGTATCGAAGTAGCCTGGACACTATTACGTAACTCAAGTTAAGCACGAAGTTGTCCCCAAAAACATTCCGCGAGAGCATCAAGGTAGGCATTGCGCAGCAAAACGAAGCAGTTTTTGCCAGAAACAGGAAAAGGAAGGAAGAAATTAAAACAGGTACGCATTCTCATCATCCATCAACCATTTTAAGAACAACTGAGCAATTTGCTTTTTCCCCTTATCCAAGGAAACAATGATATCAGCATTACGGGATTTGAAAAAACACAACCAAATCATGAAGGCCGTGTTGCAGCAGAGAAAAAATATCCCGCCCGATGGAATTGCGCAATCGAACATGGCCTGTAGGAAGCGCTACGAGTGTACGCAATGCAAGAACCGCTTCGTCCTTCAGAGCGGCCTACAACGACACCGGGAGAAGTACCATGGCGCACCACAAACCAAGGAGAAAACAAAACAGCTTCTTCAGGCAGCGGCCCTAAAGTGTATGATCTGCGGGACGATTTTCCCGGATGTTGATCGATACCACCAACACATGAACGGGCACAACTGGGAGAAGCTGCTGGCCAACGTTCCATCCTGGGCAGCGAACCGATACGCAACCATTTTCAGCAAGCATTCACGGGTCGTCGCCATCAGCAGGGTGCTGCTGTGCGAATATTGTGACACATTTTTCTCCGACGAAGGGTCACTGTTCTTTCACGAATCGTTACACTGCCCATCGCATGGTTTTGTATGTCTTTTGTGCGAGAAGGTTGGCTGCAATCTGGAGCAGATCAAATTGCACCGTAACGGTGAGTGCAGTTTGTACGAAAAGTACCAGGCGCAATGCTTTACCACACTTCCGAAGAAATACTGCTGCAACGTATGCTGTTACCTGTTCGACGATCTGGACAGCCTGTTTATTCACCGCCAGGAGTTCCACCATTTCTTTCCACGTGCGTTAAGCGGACAAGTGGACACCATATCTGGCGAGGATTTGCTCGCTTTGTGCTGCGAAGTTTGCTGTTCCCTATTCTGCACGCTGCCGGAGCTGATGGAACATAGTAAGAAGGAACACACGAGCGTATCTGTTCCCGCTAGTAAACCAAGCGCGCCACAGGTACCACTCTCGCGCACACGCGTCGCGGGTACCAAGCGTAAACCTGAGACGAACATACCGGAAGATGGCACCAGTGAATCGCTCCGGCCATATCTATGTGAAAAGTGCGGTAAAACGTACACGCAATCGAGCCATCTGTGGCAGCACCTGCGCTTCCACAACGGAGTCCGGCCGTTCGGTTGCCCAATGAAGGGCTGCCAACGCCGGTTCACCATCCGTCCGGACCTGAACGATCACGTCCGCAAGTGCCACACCGGGGAGCGGCCTTACCTGTGTGAGATCTGCAACAAACGGTTCCTGACGGGCTCCGTGTTCTACCAGCACCGGTTGATCCACCGTGGCGAACGACGTTACGGGTGCGCCGATTGCAGCAAGCGGTTCTATCGCGCGGACGCCTTAAAAAACCATCAACGTATACATACCGGTGAGAAACCGTACGATTGCAGCTTTTGTGACAAAAAGTTCCGCCAACGTGGCGATCGCGAGAAACACGTTCGCGTTAAGCATTCCCGAGACTGAGCTGAGCCACTTGCAAGCTTGCCTGTGATGTGCAATTTACGGTAAACGGTCAACGGGCCTTTAGAATATCAAAAAAAAAACTGCCACTACATTGTAGTAGACTGATCTCAACGCGAACCTCTAGTATTGGTCATTGTAATTTTCACCTAAATTATTTAACTTATCATCATTCTATTTAAACTAATAAACTCAATCACCTTGTCTTATAACTTTAGATTGCGCACGTGCCTGTCTACGGCACACGTGTTTCGTTTTCTCCCAACCGTCTTATTGGTCCATCACTGTATTATCTGATTGAGTTTCCTCAAGATCCGAACGAAATGACGCGTCAACTTGTATCAAATTATCTTTTGCTTTCAGCAACATCACCGGCAACAGGCCAAAAGTTCTTCCTCGTCCTTGGATTTCTTTCAACGCGCTACACTCGTAGCAACGTGTCCACGCTGCTCGTCTGCTACTCGCTCGCTTGCTACTACAAACCGTGCCACCATGGCAACCGCACCGGATTTCAGTGCCATCCGTTGTAAGATTCTAGCAACGCCAGCTGTCTAGAAGTAATCGAGCATAAAATTGCAAGGCATCAACCACGCTGCCCGGCATAGCAAAAGCTCAGCCAACCATGTGGGCGTAAAGAGAACGCGGCAACGAGGGTCGAGACGTTATCACAGAACCCGTGCCACGGTGTATATATAGAGTAGTAGATGGTGCTTCCCGATTGAAATGATAATTACACGTTGAGCGAACAAATGGTAGCAGCAAAGCCATTCGCATCCCAGTTCGCGTTGCGCAAGTTGATAGAGGGCGCGGCAATTCCCCTGTAAACGAGGTGCTAGGACGCGGTCAGACGCGGGTACGCGCGACGAGTAGCCACAGCCGTCAACTGGGCTCTGGAGCCATTCAATCAATCCCGGCAGGGTATGGTGGTATCATCCCCCTATTGACTTCGAAGGTCGCCCGGGCGAGTGTAGGCCGGGAGAGAGGAAATCTGGAATCAAAACGGGAAGATCGGTCCACATGCAACAAATGGCTGCAATCGTTCGGTGGCATCCTCGAGGAGGGGTGCCCAAGGAGGAGCTCGAGCGCCCGATCGGAACCGACCAGCATCGTACGTTCGGCTCGGCCCTCCCCCTTGTTCGTGGATTGTATAAAAGGAGCGCTCTTATCGCACCGGCCGCTCAATCGGACGCCAGTTGCTATCAAGTGCAGGAATACACGGATCAGGATCGGCTCCTGGCGGTGTGTTTCAGTGTCTCAGTGTGTCTCAGGATTCCAGCATGTGCCAAAGTGAAGGCCTCCATATGGCTGAGGCCACCTAAGGAGGATACCATTTCCATCAAGTGCATTAGTGCGCTCAGTGCAGTGGTTGGTGTTTCTATGGCCAAGAGTCTTTCCGCCAGATTCTAAAGAAGTCGAAGGTAGTCGCAAGGAAACCGTCTCACGTTCAGGATGTCGCGTTCAAGTAGTAGTTACACCTGTTGCTAGCTGTTCAGTGGCCATACTCAAATCGGTTCAACGATGCTGCCAATCGTTTCTAATTGATTTTGTTTACCTGAAGCAGCAATCTGGAGTGTGGATCCGTGGGAGTGGACGGGTGTAATTTAATTGAAAACTGCGCCCAACAGAGCGGGTGTCATAAAAGCTGCTGCCTTCAGTGCACGTCACACGTGGCACACACCTAGACACCTAGGTTTGATAGGCGTCCATCGGTGCGATTCCTCCTCGAGTCCAATGTAATTTGCGTCCGTGATTGTGATCCGTACATACCAAGGGACAAGATTCCTGTGATTGATAGTTACACCGTACAGCGACAGCGACACAGCGAGGGCTTAGCAATTCAATCTTGTATGCACGGAATGCCCGCACAAAGGACGTGCAAGGAAATTTAAAGTGATCGAAAGGATACGGTGAAAGACGTGCCCTAAATGCCGGTGTGCTGGTGTTTAGCATATCAATGGCAATACAATTTGGCCAGTTCAACCGGGCTGGAAAATGCGGATATTTAATCTGGTGATTGATTCCTAACGAAGGTGTCCAACGCACGTCGAAAGCAGGACGCCACGCATTCCGTGAGCGCAACAGGTGGTCCGCCCCAAAGCCGCACGCCAACTGTAGTGTAACCATTGCCAAGAAACCGTTACCATCTAATAGGGACTGATGTGAGAACACAATCATAATACCACTGCTGACTATGTTCTTCACGCCTGTTCGTTGTGGTGATGCTGCTGATGATGATACTGATGAGAATCACTCGGTTCTTTTGTTCCTTTTGTCTTTTCGGCAAACCATTTGGTGACGGCGGCCATCATCCACGAAACCGTCTGCGTTACGAACACGGGTCACGACGTTGCCCCTTCACGGCTCACTTCGTAGCTCCATTCTCCGTGGGTACACGATGGTTTAGACCGGTCTACTACGGTGTCGTTTTGTCCTTTTTTGCACCCGGGATGGTTCATCTGGTTAGTCTGTATTTATCTTTCATTTTTCATCATTTTCTTTTGCGCTTCAGTTCCACCGAACATCCTAAACATACCCCGAGATCTCGGTCCCAACATATCCTTCGCTTTGGATGGATAGATGGGATACGTGACTATGCTGCCTGTTTGTCTAGTATGGTTGTTTTATCCTATTGCCCGGCCAACTATCGTGCTGAAAGCATGAAATCCGATTCATGATTCTTTGTGTGATGCTGAACATTGAATGTGTTACGGATAGCGCACGTTCCAACCGATGAAGAAACAGTAGTGAAGTAATTGAAAATATTTTTTATAATATTCACATACACGCGGGAATGTTTATAGAACATGAAAACACGTGTTGAGGATAAAAAAAAGCTCACGATTAAGTTAAAGAAAAATTTAAAGTCATTTAAAGCATTTCCACTACACCATCGCTATTTTAGTTTCCAATTAACACGATCAAGTAGGCACCGACGTGGTGCCTACAAAGTGTTGCCTTCCACCCAGGTCCACATTTAATGTCCTTGTATCTAGGATACTCTAGATAAGGGCCGTATCGGGCACAGACGGTATCGCTCGCTGAAGCTCAGTAGCGAAAAATAAAACAAACGGTCTGGAAAATCGGCCAGCCAACGACTCGTGAAGCTATTAGCTCGCGGCGGCGCTGCACCCATCCCGGCAGCCTCTCGAGTCCCACTCTTACCCATGTCCCCAGTGCCACAACAGCCCAGGGCGGGGACCGTATTGATGTGCGACGCCCGATTATTGTATCCGAATTTATGCGAAGAATTAATTTGTAAATAACTACATTTTATTTGCTGCCCATGCAAATGTGATGCCACGCGCATTGGAAGGCGTAAAATGCGAACGGCGAAGCGCAGGCCATCGCGTGACACGCACCGGGGCGCACCGAGTCAGCACCGTCTAGGGATGGCACTCCCTGTCACCTTTTACACGCAGGCATCAGCAGTAGTAGTGCCAGAGCTACTACTGATGCTGATAGTGCAATAAGTGGACCCCCGACAGTGCCTTTCGCAGGCGTTTGGCGCGACAGTTGGCGCGCAACCGAGGATTAACGCTCCGTTTACCCTCGGGACCCCCGTGACCGTGAAATAGTGTAGGAGCAACCGAAATAGTTCTCATTCCGTGATGGCTTACGTGGACCGGTGGTTCGTCGTGGTGCTGGTGTTGCTGCTCCAGTGTACCCTGCTCCAGACGGCCCTCTGTGGTCCCTCGGAAACGCACCGTGACCGTCGGGCTGGCCGTTCGCTCGAGGATACGGAACTTGGTATGTTGCTCAGCAGCCTATGTGGGACGAATTGCGACGGCGAAGGGAGTGACTACAGTCTGGAGGAGGATGAATCCGGCATTTTAGTACCGGCGGCGTTGGTGAGCGGTGCAGGTAAAATGAATGGAACTAGTGGCACGGCCAGCGCCGTCGCTGCCACCGCTACGGCAACAAATCGCATTCAGAAGCGCAGCCTTAACAAGCTGGAGGTGGCACCCGTGCCAAAGGATGCCAACTACACCGTGTACTACGTCGGGGTACTAATGGCTTCGCATTTGGGTAAGTTTTATAGTGCGTCGCCGTGCCAGGTAAGCTGGACCATAAACGGCTGGAGGTGAAGTATTTGTTTTTAATCTGTCCCGCTCAGACTCGCCGTTCGATCTGGAGCGGTGCGGACCTGCCATCGACCTGGCGCTGGATATCGTAAACCACAGTCTTAAGAAGGCGCACAACGTGCAACTCCTGAAGGTGCAGGCAGCGTAAGTGTTCATTCGACGGTTCCGCCATTAAAGCATACTTTTAAGAGTTTCGTTTTGTTTCTTAATGGTGTAAGTTTTCCTGGTGCTTCACAATAAACTTGACTGCAGAATATTGGGACACAGTTAGCCAACCGATACTTACAAAAACGTATCAAAGATACTAGGATTGGCTGAGAAGAGGCTCTCCGTTGTCAGCTACTGGATGGAGGTTTCTTTCAATTTTTTAAAAATATACATTCACTCTATCAACGGCATTGTCTGCCTGGTATTCTAAATGCAACGCTAGCAGCATTTTTTTTTTAACATATATTATGACGGGCGAGCCGTATGTTTAACCGCTAGCAGCATTATGCATATTAATTTTTTTTATTTTTAAATACATTATCCATTCAACTCGCTGTGATCTAGCAAGCCGGGGACTTGTTCCGGAGGAGTTGCTAGATAACATATTTCACAACGATGCAACTACAATTGTACACATTTTGACCTTCTACTTATACTTAATTTTTTGCAACGTGGTAAATCTGTCGGTAAAACCAGTGTCCTGTATAAAGTATTTAAAAATGTTCCGACTGCTGTACCGGCAATAATCTGATAGATCTTGGGTTATGGAATGACTGCAATAAGATCAACGAAAAAATCATAATTTATTGTGTTTCGTTAAAAAAAAGCGTATTTTTTATGATTACTTTACTATGTTTTTGGAGCAACTTATGGAATCTTCCTTTGGTAACCAGTAAAATGTCACCAACGGTTCTTCAACGTTATTGTGTAGTGTATTGCAACTGACTTCAATTGTGCTTTCTGTTGCTTAGATGCTGAATTGATTAAACTTTTCATAAATACGCGATTGGGCATTTAAACGAGAAGAGCAGTGATAGACGTCTCTGTGCCATCTTTGGGAAATCATTATAAATTAAAGAAACCCATAATGCTGCACTGTCCATCTAAAAATTAGTCGCCATCAAGGCTATTCACGTTCCAGTGGTGAAGGATTGTTTTATTTTTTTTTTTTACAAAACCACATTCATGGCCAGCAAGCAACCCGATCTCTGCGAGAAGAAATGGTCCGAGCGGGAAACATTATGGTGTGCTAACTTTTGCAATCGAGCAACAAGCGGTTTCGGCCACTCCTAGCATTGGCAAGCAATCGTGCGATGTACGTGAGATGATTGTAATTCCTGAAATTGTCCCTTTCGCTACCTCCTTGTGAACCCCTTGACGTGCCCCATTCGTCTCTCCCTCCCTCTCGTTCTCTCTCCTTGCCTGTGGTCCATCCAGGAAGCAACACAGAGTGTAGAACGTAGTGTTTTCGGGCCAACGGTTCAACTCTGCTATCATCATACGACCGTTTGTGGTTCACTGTGGTGTCCCCTGTGCTGTGCTGACCTCTTTACTCCGCCATCGCTTTCCGTGTGCATCCTCATTTCGGGCAGATGTCACCTCGAGAAGTAAATAGGCATACTTATGTAAATGATGTGTTGTCCCCCTTTTTTGCGTGCTCACCAGACACACCCCGGATACATACGCACGCACACACACACACACACCGAACTCTGGCACACGGCGCTCTGACCTCGAAAAGACGAACTCCAGCGGCGCAAACGAATTGTTTATTTTTTTGCTTTTTCCTTCGTCAATCAAACTCCCAAAATGGGCTGGCGCCAGCATGATGAAGGGTAGAATTAACGGGAAGAGGTCACCCCAAATTGTCGCCCATCAGCCACCAGTCGGTGGTGGAGAAAGGAAAACAAAGCTCCACAGATCTTTTCTTCATTTTGCGCGCTCCTTGTTTGTCTCGCTGTGGCGAGGCCCTAGGGCAAACAGTGCGCCATCACGTTCACACATGCTCGGCATGCAGACAGCTCCAGACTCCATCCACGACCCGTCCGGACGACAGATATTTGAGGACAATTAAATGATACCAATAAAATGGAGCACAAACACCACAAGGCGCTGCGGGTTTTTTGGTAGGAGGGAAACGTACGTCAAGCTCTTCCCATCTTAAACAGACGAACGAGAGTTCGTTTGGTTATGTGAGTGACGGCAGTTTTATTGCCAGTAGTTTTGTATATCAATTTTTCTCCAAAATCCATTGAAAATGCTTGTTTTCATCTTTGATTTAAATGTTGAGTTAAAATGGTGAAAAAAGTTAAATATGCAATCCGATTGTTTGTCGCCTACTTAGCTTCTTCCGCTAATGTTTCAATGTTTTCATGCTTCCCCTATCCACAGCTACGCATCCTGCTCTGGTTCCAAGTCACCGGGATTGGCCGCCGATATGCACTTCAAGTACAGCGTGATCGCCTTCATTGGACCGGCCTGTGCCTTCGCCCTTGAACCGGTCGCTCAGCTGGCCGACTACTGGAATACACCCATCATCACCGGTATGGGTGATCAGGTAGGCCACGGTGAACTCATTCGTCCGTCTGCACAACCCGGCCAGGATCGCGATTACGGTGAAAGAACAAATTCATTAAGAGGGACAATTCCGCAATTAATACTTAATGTAGCGTAAGATAATCAGAGGGCTTAGAGGGCTCGTGCCTCATCGGCCCGATGGCTTTGCTCGACCATTACTTCATTTTATCGCAGCTTCCAGTCTTGCGACAGGATAATTTCCTTGATTGCTGCCTATCACTCTGGTTAGCGACACCGAAGCACGCCATCTTCGATGCCATTGCGCGAGGGCTTAATCTAGCATTCTTCCAGAGTCTGGGTGTGTGAGTGTGTGCGTGTGTGTGTGTTTAAGCTGCTATTAAATGTCATCATCATGTCCCATCTCGGCAGTGGCTCGGCCCCGGGGTTGGATATCTTTTCTCATTTCCTGCCATTCTCCGTCTGTTCCATCGCCACAATCGCCGTGGTCGTGATTTCTATAAATACAATGCGCCCAACGCGCCCGGCGATCAACCGCCAGCTCGGCCCATCACGCAATGCATGTCATTTGATTTCGGTTGATTTCTTTGTCACCACCACCATACCTCCCGGCTAGCCATTGTGGCTCAATCAGGCTGACCATCGGTGTGGGAGGAAAGACAAAAGGAAGGGACGATGTGTGCCGGAGGAGAAAAATGGCCCATCATTCCGTTAAACCGACCGACCGACCGGCCGGTCGATGCCAGGATCCAATCACTTTGGTGCTCTTCTAGCGGCGCGTCCCGGAAGACGACGCTTCGGAAGTCGAAGCTAATGGGGCAGAAATGTCCGCCTGAATGGATGAATGTCCTTTTATCCGATCTCGGTTCACGTTTTTCGTCCGAGAATCGAGCGCCACCTCCGCAGGCTCCTCTCATCGAAGGAACTTGCCGCTTACTTTCACCGCCAGGCGCTAGGTTCTCGCATCAATTCGATGCACCACCCGCTCGGTGGCGGCGGTGGCTCGGTTCAATATGGTTCAATAAATCTACCATCTTATGCGCATAAATACATAATTTCTCTCGAGGATTATTGAGTCAACCATGTGTGCCACCCGTTCGTGTGTGTGTGTCTTTATCTTATCGAACCCTATTGAAACATTGTGCAAACTTTGCTATGCTCCGCTGGATAAAACTGTAAACTTCAGTCTCTTTAATGTGACCTTCCGAGGGTAAAACTGTGCTTGGTAGCATATTAGAGTCCTTTTATCTGACTGTTTAACATTTCTTTTAACAGCATATCTGACTGTTTAACATTTCTTTTAACATTTATTTAAGTATATTTCAACGAAAATTTATTCACTCATTGTCATGCTCAACTTAACTAAAATCTTGTTTAAGACAACAAACACGTTTGAGTTTCTCTTTCTTTTTTAAATAACTCTTTTCCTTTCCTTATTGATCCTTTTTATGTTTCGATGCTAGTCTCAAAATTGTCTTACACTTTCTTTTAATACTATTGTTTGCACATAATTGTTCATATTAATTTTTTCACTCTCTTTCATTTTAAAAGCAGTTTCTCTTCGTTTTCTTCATCTTAATTCACTTAGCGTCTATATTTATGTGAACACCTATGTTACTTTACACCTAGCGTCGTACAATGCACTTGTTAATTGGCTCAGCCAGCCACTCGGTAGCATAAGAATAAGTAGATGTCAAGTTCCGTGGCGATTGATATCGTGTGTCACCGGATGTGTGTGTGTATGTGGTCGAGGGGGTTGGGGGTGTCGCAATCACGCTAGATTGCAAAGGAAAATTATAGTTCCCTGACCTCCTTTCCTTGCCCCGAGAGCGAAACGATGTGCTTGAGACATCGTATGCCAAGGCATGCCAAGGCATACTAACGGTGTCCCGTGCTTCTGTTCTTTTGCTCACTGTCTTCGGTCTTCCATCCTTCTCGTTAGCCACCGTCCGAAGGTGAACTCTCGGTGACATCCGGCATATTGGGTCGCTTGAGCAACAGGTGGAAAAACGATAGCTCGGTAAGCATGGCTGTGTGTGTGTATGCAGAGGGAGTGGTGTAGTTGGTGTGTTTGTCAAGGATTTGTTTTATTTATCACCTCTCGTCTTCTGCCTTCCGCCAACCATGGGGTCATTTAGGGCATTTTTAAGGACAAATCCCGGTACCAAACGCTGACCCGCACATCGTACTGCCAGTGCCGACTGAAGCTGGTGTTCTCGAGCATCTTCCGACAGTTCGGGTGGCGCCACATTGCCCTGATCATCGACCGGTCCGATCTGTTCTCGCTGACGGTGGGCAAGAACCTCGAGTATGGCCTGAAGGACGAGGAGTTGCTGAAGTTTGTCCGCGAGCTCGACGGCAACGAGGAGGAGGACATCGAGGCGTACCTGACGG
>NC_064874.1:71866056-71886056 GCF_943734745.1 Anopheles darlingi | reverse complement strand
GCCCGACGGCGATGGCGACGGGGTGGTTGTCATCGTCGATGCAATAGCAGCAGCAGCAGGACAGCCAGACAGGGTTGTAGCAGTTGCTGAATGCATCATTGCATGACAAGCGAAAGCAGGTGTCTGGTGGGTGTGTCTCGGTGTGTATTTGAGTGCATCCCGCTCGGGATCTACTCTTGTTTAGGATCAAATAGTCAGTACAAGGATCGATGACCCTAGTTCAACTGATCCGTCAATTAATGAATGTTCGATTGACTCGCGATACGACGCATGGCACTTGTGGTACAGTATGAATGCTGCTACTAATACGACTGAACTTCAATGAGAAGAAATGTCTTAAACAATTACCATACAATCGCGGCTCGCAATATTCTCCGCACAGATGACTGAAACCAGTTTTGTTTTTGCCGATCATTAAATATGTTCCCCAAACAATCGACAATCGAGGGACACACAAAAGATATTGATTATCCCCCTTTGGTCTCTTCCGCCCGACTATATGGTCGTGTTCTTTTAATTGCGTGGCAAGTCTCATAAACCTTCGTTGGCAAATGCAACGATTTCAAAAAAACTTAAAACTTTTATGCCAAATATGTAGTTCTTTAGCAACGCAGATCCTACCTAAGGAAGGGCTCAGAGCAATATTAGGTGGATTCAATGTTTTTGGTTTTAATCGATAAGATGTTTTTCTACAGTCATAGTAGTCGACTGATTTAAACAGCTAACTTATACCAATTTCATTTCAATTTAATACAATTTCGTTAGGCATTGCCTGATTTATTTATGTTATATTGTTTATCGAGATCGCGCTCAGCATCGTCGCCGATCTAATGATCATTTTCCATTGGCTTCAGGTTCTATAAGCCAGTCGGTTAGAACGTTGCTAGTTTCCTGTACATTTTAAAGTTAAAAAGTCGTAAGACCGTCATGGAGGTTTCAATAAACCCTTAAAGCAATATCCACCGATTAATATGCATGTGTACTGTATGCATATTCATTAAGTGGTTGTCATCATTACTCTAACTCCTACTTCACAAGACAATCAAGTCTGGCATCGGTAACTAAAATCAACTGTTAATGTCTTACTGATATCCTTCTGTAGAACTTTTCGCTCCAGCAATTCGGTCTTAACTCGGGCCGAGTATCGATCGCTTCCGGCAACTCACAGCTACCGGCCCAGCTCTTCACCACCATCGGCATCTACAAGGGTGAACGGGTGGCGATCAAAAAGGTGGCCAAAAAGAAGGTCTACATCACCTCAACGCTCCTGTGGGAGATCAAACAGGCACGCGACGTGAGCCACGAGAACACGGTTCGCTTCGTCGGTGCCTGTATCGATCTACCGCGTCCCACCATACTAATACTGACGGAATACTGCCCCAAAGGTAGCCTCAAGGATGTGCTCGAAAACGAAGCCATCCAACTGGATTGGAACTTCCGCATGTCCCTAATCCACGACATGGTCAAGGGCATGGCATACCTCCACAACAGTGACGTCGGTGTGCATGGGAAGCTGCGCTCCTGCAACTGCCTCATCGATGGACGCTTCGTGCTAAAGATCTCCGACTTTGGCCTACGTACACTGACCACACCGTCGGAGTTCGTCCGGGATCAAACCTACTACAACAGTAAGGCGCACCCACAACCTAGCACCCGATCTAACTGTTTTTGATAAGAATTGTACTTTGCAGAGCTGCTGTGGGTCGCGCCGGAGTTGCTGCACGCCACCGTCATACCGGGTACGCCGGCCACGCAGAAAGGTGACGTCTACTCGTTCGCCATCATCCTGGAGGAGATCGTGGTCCGCGGGGGACCGTACGAGACCGCACGCCAGTTCATGGACCCGCAAGCGATCATCGATCGCGTCGCGCTACACGAAAGCCCCCCTTTCCGACCGTTCGTGGGCCAGCGCGATTGTCCACCGGATCTGCTCGATCTGATGGAAAAGTGTTGGTCCGACAGTCCCGACGATAGACCGACGTTTTCCGGCATTCGCAGCAGCGTGCGGTTGATAATGAAGTCAGTAACGGCGCGATCAGGACAAAGCGTCCCCCTCTTTTATTGACGTTTCGTGTTTTCCATTTTGTAGGGGATTCTGCGAGAATCTGATGGACGATCTGCTGAGACGCATGGAGCAGTACGCGAACAATCTGGAGAGTCTGGTCGAGGAAAAGACCGAGGAACTGAGCATGGAGAAGCGAAGGACGGAGGAGCTGCTGTACCAGGTGCTACCGAGACCGGTCGCTCAGCAGCTCCTGGCAGGAGAGATGGTACAACCGGAGCAGTTCGAGTGCGTCACGATCTACTTTAGTGATATCGTGGGGTTTACCGCACTCTGCGCTCAAAGTCGTCCGATGGAGGTGGTCGACTTTCTAAACGATCTTTACAGCACGTTCGATCGCATCATCGGTTTCTACGATGTGTACAAGGTAGAGACGATCGGTGATGCGTATATGGTGGTGTCAGGGTTACCGGAGCGCAATGGACGCGATCATGCCCGAGAGATCGGACTGATGGCGCTCGCCATACTCGATGCTGTTAAATCGTTCACCATCAAACACAAACCGGACTATCAGCTGAAGATACGCATCGGTATTCACTCGGGACCGGTCTGTGCTGGTGTTGTAGGGCAGAAGATGCCTCATTACTGCCTGTTTGGTGATACCGTGAACACCGCTTCACGCATGGAATCCACGGGACATCGTAAGTGTTCCAAAGGAATTGGATAGGCGCCGTAACTAATATTCTCTTCCACGGTTTTTAGCTTTGAAGATTCATGTCTCAGATGCCGCCAAGCAGATCCTCGATAAGTTTGGAACGTTCCGTATGGAGCTGCGCGGTGATGTGGAGCTGAAGGGTAAAGGCATTGTCACAACCTATTGGTTGCTCGAATGTTCGGAACCGGATCCAAGGTAAGCGAACGCACAGCACACGCTTCTAAATAAACCTCAAAAAGCACTAAGACTCGTGATCTCTCCCCCGCAGACCACCAACACCGATGAGAAACTACAACGAGAACGAAGTACCGTTTCCGATACTGTTTCCTGCCATCGGGAAGTAGTAGTAGTAGTAGTAGTAGTGGTGGTCTCGCGCCAGTGTGCCCTTGTCGATGTGTGTTTCTGCAAACTCAGTGTCTTTCGCTTTTTCGTATAGAAATCGTAGCTTTTTTGGGGTCCCGTGTCCCGGGATCGGTCGGTCAATCAACCGCTGTGTCAATTGCAACAGTCCAGTAGCACAAATCAATGTACCGAATGTATGTAGCCTTTACTGTAATGTTATTACACCATCGGAACACCATCGCTTCCCTGAGGAAAAAAAACGCGGAACCACGGATGATGGTGAACGGGAACCAATGCGACTCTTACAGACCAACAATGTTTAGATGTATTTTGCTGTAAAACGAAGGAAAATAGAGAAATTGGTGCTGGTGCAGTGCCCAAACCAAACGGTCGGATGGTAGCATAATTCATTTTATAAGAAAGCTAAATCATATCACAATCTATGGCACAAATCTAAAGCCGCCAGCCAACTGGGACTGGGATTGAGATAATGAAACATGCCGCGAATTTTTAGTTTACAGTAACGGTCTTGTTTGCTGTGATTTACTTCTGTACGTATTTCGATTTCCTTTTATCACGTCGGAAATGGTTTGTCGAATAAATTTTGAGTTCCATTCAATTGGATGAGTTAACAAATTTTGTTAACAAAATGTATGTTTATTTCTTTTTGTTTTACATCATTCTTGTTGATTGCTCATTTTGTGTCACTATTGATCTTAGACTCGTAGAATAATTGTATTTTAATACAATTATAATACAACACAATTATACAATACAATAATACAATACGTAGAATAATTGTATTTTTTACAAATAAATTATTTTTAAACTTTCAAATTTAAACGCGAAATTTAATTATCGACTTTTTTTTAACTTATTAAGATTTAATTGATGCAATTGGCAAACGCGATATCAGAACCTAAATGAATAACCAATAAACAAGTTTTTTTAGTTTCAAACGTATTCACTTTTGGACAAAAAATGTGTTACTGACAATCGATTCAATTCGTAATTTAACAAACTTACAAATTATTAAATGATTTGATGCTTCCAAATTTGTTTTTTTATAACGTTCGTTCCATTCGAAAATTCACAGCCAGAGAAGGTAAAAGTGCTGAAAATTAATGAAATACTATGCGTCTCCATCGTCAGCTACCAGGCGCCTCCATCACCAAGCGTCTCCATCAAGCAATTCCGAGCTAAACTGTTTATAACAACAAGCCGAACGAAACAACTAAATTTCTTAAAGAAATACTTACAAAAAACCCACACACCTCACCCTGCTAAAACTTATCACAAATTCACCTCCCGCCGCTCCACAGACAACGCCGACAGTGGGGGGGGCCCACCGATGGTGCGTCTGTTTACATTCAACAAATACGAAGCTCGCCACTTGCTGCCAACGAAAATGTGTGTAGAATGCGATGTGCGATGCTCACACACCAAGTCTACCATCCAGGCAGACAAAAAACCGCATGGTCCCGTGGTCCGTTGGCCGAATGGAGGAGCAAAAGCCGCGAGTACCACGAACGGTTCGGTTCGGTTCTCTGTTTACAAACTCACTCACCGAAAACCACCGACAGCATCCCTTTCGCAAACAGCGAAAACGAGAGAGTGAGAGAGAGTGAGTGGCTTGATGTGCGCGCTCCCTATGGAGCACTCACCGCAACCGCAATCGTTGCCGAGGGAACCAGCTCGCCATCAGCTCGCCGCCAGCTCAGTTGCTCAGTTGCCTCTCGACATTCGACGCATGCAGGTCATCGCGTCGCGCATTTCTATCATCTGGAGACAGTGCGACACCAAAAACATCAAAAGCCCCCCCTTATGGTGACCGTGACTCGTGGGATTAGCGAACCGTCGGAGTGAAGTGCAGTGATGAGTGCGCGCTCTCTCTCGGGCTACTCCCCGATGCCACTAATTTTCAAAAAGCACTTCACTCACTCCCGGTTCCACTACGCTAATGGCTACCTTCCCCCCAGTTTTGTGCTTGCTGCAAAGTACTGCCTCCGTCAGTGAGTGTCCTCTGGTGGTTGGTGGTGCTGCTGCTGCTGGTGCCGTGTAGCTGGTTACGTGTGTTCTCCTGTTGAAGTCCTCTGCAGTGCACACTCGCTGCGTGTCGTCTAGTGGCCTGCTAGGGTGCTCCAGAAATCTCCCTCTGCAATCGGCTACTGCAATTGACGGTGTGCATTCGCATTCGGTGTCCTTGATGCAGTCGCAGTCACCATCGTCGTCGTCTAGTGTTAAGATGTGCAGATCTAGCAACCCGTGCAAAGTGCGACTGTGTCCGTTGATACCGGATCGTTCCGGCGCTTGCGAAGGAATGATTCAAAAATATTAAAATCTTCCTAGCACAAAAGGAAAGCACTCTACTTCCTGTCGTTTCCCGTCACGCGCCATCGGAGTGTCATGTTTCAGCTGCTGCTGCTGCTGCTGCTGCCGCTGCGCTTCAATACACTTGCCGTATCCGCCTTCGGGACCTTCAGTATGCTAAAGAAGTATGCTGCCACTAAGCCGGCAAAAAGTGCGCGGCCACGCATGAAAGAGGAAGGAAATTCGATTATCGTGTGAAAACTCACCACGGACCCCGGAAGTGCCGTCTGGGCTGTCTGTGCGCAACCGGATGCAGAGCTGTGATAAAACTAACCGAGCGAAAAACGGGTGCGAAAACGGGACATCTGGATCCCTCGTTCCTTCGTTCGTTTCACGTTCCTTATCCCCGTGTGAGGTATTAAAGTAAACTCACACGCTCGTCTGTGTGTGTGTGTGTGCACTCGGTGACCCGAAAAAGGAAAGGGAATGAAATCTGCACAGCAGGGAAGTGGCGAGGTTGGTGTGATTGCTAATCATGAGTTTATGATCACGCGGTGTCCCTACGGTTGAAGGCATCTGCTGGTGGTATCCCTTTTTCGTCCTAGTGGGACGGTCCCAGTGGGTGCGTAAAATTCCGTGGTCTTTGTGTGTGTGTATGCGTATCCGGTGTGTCACGTGTTGAACCTCCCCGCCCCACACCCCCGCCGGGTGGCCATTCTAACCGATGAAAGCGACAAAGATGCGCATGAAGTACGGGAAGCTGTTCATTTTCTTTATGATTTGCTTTAACCTGATCGTGTTTTACTACTCCTGGAAGTACTTCCTGACCAGTGGCCACTATCTGGCGGAATCGCTTAGCTCGGGCGGTCGACACAATGGGCCGGTGAGTTTGCTGCGACCGGAACCGGTCCCGCTGGTGAGCTACGAAAGCTCGTACCGTATCGGTGATCCCGGTGGTGCCACCTTCAATCGGTTGCGTCTCGGACAACCTACGGGTGAGCAGCTGGCTGCGGACACCGGTCAACGGCTAGGCAGCCAGCGAGATCGAGTGCAGGTGACCAACGGATATCTGCGCCGCAGTGTAACGTTCGTGTTTCGTGATTTCTATGACTTCGATAATGATCTGCTGCAATCGATCGGAAGCGTGACGAGCTTGATTCCGAACGTTAACGTGATGGTCATCGCACCGGAGCTACCCTATCCACCGCTTGACATCTTCAACCCGGCGTTGCAGCCGACACCAGCACCGCCACCACCACCATCACCATCTGGTAAGGCATCCGGGATGTCACAGGGACAGAGACGAAACCAGAGCGCACTGAACGCGAGTGTCAGTTGGTTCGCGGAGAATAGCAACGTGCGCTTCTTTAGCCTCGGGTACGATGTGACCAAATCACTCCGGGACACGTTCCCAATGCTACGCGTTACCACGCGGTACGTGCTGTTCATGCCGGACAGTGTCCGGTTGACCGGGAGAGCGCTACTGTCACGGGCGCTCCGCGAAATCGATACACCATCCGGTGAGGAGCTGCTACTGCAGCAGCATCAGCATCTGCTGTTGCGCCAAAATCAGCAACATCTGCGACAGCAGCAGCAGCAGGAACAGGATCGCCATCAGTACCACCAGCAGCAGCAGCAGCAGCAGCTGTTCGATCTGAATCGCAAACCGGAACGTCGCATCATTGCGATTCCGTTCGCCTCGAACCAACGGAATGCCGCCAACTGTGTCCAGCTGATGCTCGATCTACCGAACTGGACGCTCGAGTATGTCACCGGCAACGAAACGGAGAGCTGCGATATGGTAATTGAATTAATTAATCAACCGAATGCCATCCTCATCCCACATTTTGCGCCATTTCCTGCGCCTCGTGCCTATCATTATGCTCGTCACACGGCGGGCTGCTCGTGCTGCGTGCCGCGCATCGGTAATCGGGATCGGGAAAGTTCCGAAATCATGACGATGATGATGACAATGATGGTCACAAATCCCCCGCTGGCCCAATCGTACTTTCTCGGTCATATTCAATCATATATTTTGTCAGCCGCGGTATCGGCTTGAAATCAATCAAACGCGTGGCATAAAAAGGAACGCGGAGGGTAGCGAGCGACCGCTAGGACATAAAATCATATCTCCTCCCCAGAGGCCAGGAAGTGGGACGTCTGATTGAGAGGGTTTGATTTTTTTCTTCTCTTTTTTCCCAGCACCACGCGATGGCATATGCTTGTGTGGTGGTGCTTGAGGAGCGCCAGCGGATCCGTGGCGTGGCAAATCATTAGCGAATAGTCCTGGCGAATGTCGTATTGTGTGGGCCGCCTGGTCTATTTAGGTCACGTGGTCCACGTGTCGTGTTATTGATGGAATATGTAACGCTGGCCCGAACCGACGGTCTATAGGGCCTTAATAAAGCGTATTGTGTCCATCGTATCGCTGCTATTGACAATGACAAAGCCGCGGGCATACCACATGCGGGATAAGCCAATTCATTACATTTGTACAGGAAATAGGATGTAGATTACATAGGAACTTACACAGGAACTAATTCACCTAAAGCCATTTTTATTCAGCTAATACCAAACCACCATTTAACCATTTACCTTACCTTACCCTAAGAAATATTAAAAAAAGGTTTTTCGTTTTGAGTGAGTACTCTTAATTCCTTATTAAAGTATCGTAAAAAGGTTTTTCTTTTTGAGTGAGTATTCTTAAATCCTTATTAAAGTATCGTAAAAAGGGTTATCTTTTTGAGTGAATATTCTTAAATCCTTATTAAAGTATCGTATACGAAACGTACAGCACTCGCTTCAACTAGCTGATCTTTAATGTTATAGCTTATTTGGCAGATATGAAGTTTGATTCATTTTTGTAGTAACAATTTTTGTGGTTGTGTGGTGTGTAAGTAAGTCAGAAAATTCTATATAACAATGTTATGATAATTTTTTTTTAACATATATAATGACGGGCGAGCCGTATGTTTATTAACAATTAATAACAAAAATTGGGGTAGGACATTTCCTTCACTACCCATCGCCATATCTCGGGCTTGCTCGGTTATGATAATTAAATGATAAATTAAATGATAAATTAAATTTACAAATTGAATTATTATTTGCAAAAATTATTGTGTGATGCAATATTACATATTGAATCATTGAATATTAAAAACCAATTTTTAAAAAACATTGTGCTGACCTGGCAGTTTGGAAATTTATGAGAATTTTGTTAGTTCATTTATTTTTCAATATGTCCAACTCACATATTGAAGATGTTTCCATCTCTATGCGATATCGAATATCATTTTGCACTACATTTATGTAGGATCGATGTTTCTGATGTGGTTTCAACATTACGCTGTAGGTGTAAACACACTGCAGACAGCACAAACACAAATCCTGATTCCATGGAAGCTGGCACCACGTTACTAGTAGGAGAACCTTGAGGTACCTTCTAGGGACGGTGACACAGTCCGTTGTAAGAATAGAATAGCTAGACAACAGTGTTTTGGAGAGTATGTTCCCATGCCACCTCTCGTAGAATTATATATTTATTATTATCAATAGATAAATTCGTCCTTCTCAGACCTGTGTAGGGGTAAGAGGTGGGACTCATCATCATCATCATCATTATCATGATAAATGGCACATCTTGTGTTGATAGGAAGATAGTGGTACAATCTAAACAAACGATAACAATCATATTTTGATTGCAAAAGAGTACGAAATGGTATTCGTAGAATGCGCCTTCCATAGTGATTTGCTACACCGTTAGTAGGTTCATATAAAAGGTAGCAAATTTCTACTAAATGTTCATAAACTTCGACTACACAGTATCGCTGTGGGCGACTCTATCGATCATTTTCATTTTGATTAAACTGTAATCTTCATATAACAACCTTCCAAACGGTAAATGCAGTCACACAATAGCCTTTTCATGAGCAAAAAACCTTTTCATCAGTGACGCATCTTTCCCTATATTGTATCGCTTCAAACGAATTCCGAAAGCTTCTTGGAAATTGAAAACAATTTTATCCAGAAAAATGAAGACACAAACCCCAAAGGGATCCGGCTAAAAGGGTTCCGATAGCGAACCGTTTCGCTCTATTCACCATTTGCTGCAGCATCGTGCGCGAACGTGCGCATTGACTGGTCGAAATATAAAGATTTCGTCTCGCTCACACACACAGACCGTCACCGTCAATCCGGGGGGACAGCTGCGACAGCTGCCATCGGTGCTGGTGCATCGGGAATGGCGCTTCCCTGGATAGCTGCCAGTACTGCAGCTGTCCAAGGCGCTGTGCGTTCCGCTTGAAAGCACCGCTGCCTCTGCACTGCGCTTATCTGCGCTTCGTTTCTGAAGCTCCCTTTTTTTGTTTTTTGCCTCCCTGTGATGACTGCCAGCTTGATAACTTCATGAGCGAGCGAGCGGGCATCGCGGAACCCTCGCGACAAACTTTATCCCAGCAGGAAATCTTCATTTTCTCACCGATTCCGATCGATCGATCGGTCGCACTCTCTGGTGCGTGGAAAATTGAAGAAAGCGGAACCTCTAAAGCACCGGAAACGTCATCTTAAGACAATTGCTAATCGCGAACCGTGTGCTCGGCACTTTCCCGAACTCAAACCATCCATCGTTGGCATTCCATTCCGTTGGCAACGCAATACACTCGCTGCGCCCTCGCACACACACACACACTCGCACAATGGCCAATTTTATAGCACTTAATTCCTCACTTCCTCTATACCCAACTATACGTTGAGCTCTTGCATGCCTTGCCCTTCACGCCGAGAGTGGCACGATAAAATATGCAGCAACTTTTATGTCGCTCGACGCTTCCCGAACCGCCGATTCCCTGCTGGACTGCTGTGTGTGTGTGGGTGCAGTACCTCCTCTTCCCTATCGGTCTTGTAATCGTGTATTCCCTTCCCCCCTCTTTCTGGTCTTATCGTGATTTGTTTGCAGTTCAAGCAGAAGCATGCCATCCTGGTCGAGACGGAGCTGCTCAAGGAGATGCCGGACGCACTGGCGGCCCCATTCCCGGACGTGTTCTACCTACAGGCCAAGCTGGCAGGCGTTAAGGTAAGCTCGCAGAGTTCGCAGTTGCAGTTCCGAGGAAAATGATTTACTTTCCTTCCATTCACTTTCTTTCCTCCCAACATTGTACATTCGATTGCTTTCGCTGCCATTGTCGTTACTTCCCGTTTATTCCGGGAGAGAAACGTTTCCAGCAACACAAACACAAATACAGACGAGCACATCGTGTGGCTGATTGCGATTTGTACTACCGTTGAGTGGCATTAGCTTTTTCTCTAAAAGTGTAACCGACGTCGACGTTGGTCTAACAGCCAGCGAACGTTAAATCGTCCCGCTAACAGGTAACGAGTCCCGCTGGAGCAGTAGCAGTAGCAGTGGCGTGTTGCGTGAGTGGTTTCGATTTTTCCTAGGTCGTCCCTTTGGTCTCAAACCGATTAAACCCCGGTCGAGGTGCCCCGGTCTGTCACGTTGGCTCTGGCGACCAATTTATTGTCGCCACCAGAAGCGACCGAGGTGTTTGGCCTTCGCCGTTTATCACAATCTCGGTGTGCGTGTGTGTGTGTGTGAAGGCCTGGCACGGGGTTAGGCCGTACGATGGCTTTACGCATCTATTCCCGCAACTCCGGCATCCGGTAAGCTTCGTAACATTCCGGATTTCCCGTCGGTGTGCCGTCGGGAGCGGTGGATATGGTTGCTTGGCGCGGTCTGACGCCTATATGAACACTTCATCTCTTTTGCGTCCTTCCATCGGGCGACCTTTCAGTGACTCCGAAGGGACTTCAGCATCAGCACCGCATGCGTTGGTCTTTGTAGTGCGCACGACGGTATACCTGACGTGCGTGGCGCGTTGCTCGTCGCCCTGCCATGTGATGTGGGGTCATGTGATGAATTTTAAAACCCACGTCGACGATGCCGTTCGGTGACACGACTCCCTTTCTCCCACACACACTCACACACGCACACGCAAAGGATGAGCAGCTAAATATCAAGCCAATGTATATCGCGAACGACCAAACGTTGCCACCTCAAAGTCAAGGGGGGGAGGGCGACTCCTTAACCCCTCGGGATGCCTGTGCTTTCACATTCCTTCCTTTGGCGGGAGGGGCGTTAGCTTTAATGGAATGAAAATGGTGGCTCGGAACCGAATGCCCGGAGTTTTTTTTTTTGTTTTCATTTGGTCCGAGATAGTCTTTTGGACGTTTGTTTCATTTTCATTTCCTTTTCATCTTTGATTTGGCCGGCCGGTGATTCGATAACGTCGGAACGGTGGCGGCGGTGGCGGTGGCAGTGGCGATCCCAAAACCAACTTTTACGTGACCTGATTTTTTAGGGTGAGCACTAGGGGTGGGTAGGACGATAAGGTTGAGGTCTACCTTCCACTCTGCCACAAAAAAGGGGTGGAAAACCTTCAAAAAGTCCACCACTTTTTTCCCGCTTCAACGCACAGGTAAGGATGCACGGGGACGACGCCGAGGTAATCGACGACATTCGACGACCAAATACCAAATTCCCCGTGTGGTGGGCTTTTCGTTTTTCCTTTTTTTTTTTGCCTTCCATCGGAAAACGGGTATTCCGGTAAGCTTCTTGTCCAGTCCAGGGGCTTCTTCGCCCGGGAAACCGTCTGGCTAGACGTTCGATAAATTTGATTTCGAACCGACGAAATCGTTTCCACACACACATACAGCCCGCTCGAACGGAAATGAGGAGTTCTTTAAGGATTTCCGTTTCGGTTTTTTTTATGCTCTTCCAACTCCTACGCCTTTTTAGTTCTCTCCGCCGCCCAAAATGGGTTATTGTGAGCTCCGAACAAATTCGGAAGCAATGCCAGACCCGCATATTGGGACCATTTCTGGTGCCTTCGGACGTTACCAACTCCACCAATTGTTTGGTGGACAATCTTACAACGTTAAAACATGCTGCATACCTAGCGTCTAATAATGTATTGGGTACAAGAGCACCACTTCGAACAATGTGCCTTCGTATCCATCGCTAGGAACCCAGCAACAGGGTATGCCTTTATCGTCCCCTTTTTTTTTTTTTTTGATGGATTAAACTCGAAATGGATTCTACTTTGAAATCCCTTAGTATCGATTTGATCCTAACCGTAGCACTGCTATTCCTCGGTTCTTGTTATGAACAGGTGTTCAAAGAGTGAGAAACAACTCTTGTTCGGTTGTTTGGCAGGTTGTAACTAGATTGCGTTTGTCGCGCGATATTCGTAGTTTTAGCCAAGCAACCTTGTTTTGGTTTGCTTTGATTTACAGGGTGGCAACGTGCAAGTGCTATACTTAAATTTTGTCATAAAATGGAAACTATGTGATTTTTCACATATTTCTCATTTTTAACACAATGTCCTATCGCTATAGTTTAAATTTGATTGATTCATTCCAATTCTTTCGCATTTGTTTTTTATTACAGCCTCTAATCGCTTTCCAAAACTTTCGCCAGCCGCACGGACGTCTTCCTTCGGCATTTTGTCTCAAATTTTTACAAATCGTTTTTTTAACGTATTAAAGTCATATTCTTTGTGTCAACCAACTTCCCTAGCAAGTATCCCCATACTTAGAAATCGAGTGGGTTTAAATCTGAAGACGATACGGGCCATTCCGATGAGCTTTCAAAGCATGGCAAATTTTGCGCTCACCATGTCTGAACAGTCAATGCCTTATGCGCAGGTGTTGAAGTCTGTTGGAAACAAAAATCTATTTTTCCTTGTATTTTCTACGCACAAGGAATCAAATGAAGCTTGAGAACGAACTCCAAATAATATTTTTTGTGGATTTTTACGACTTTATCAATAAATAACAGTGGGAATTTTCATTCTTTTAATATGACGCTCCATACCGTCACATATGAGCCATTTTGATATCGCTCTGCACCATTTTTATCGGTTGGAATACCGCGAAAAGATACACTATGCACGCAATCATTTTGCTTGTTCAAAGTAGCCTCCAAAGTCTTTTGTTGCCGCCTGAAAAAATATGTTGTGAGCAGCGTGCGTCTTCAGCAGCATCCGAGATCTAGCAAACTTATCGGCGACGTTTTTGAAAGACAACCCATGAATCCTCTGCTTCTTGAAAGGACTATTTCTAAGGAATTTTTTAATATATTTTGCATGCAGGTGTGACTCATTTTCATGCCATGCGCCATTTTTCTTTCCGATCGTTCCGGATTTCGTCGTATACGATCCATCACCGCATAAATTGCCGTTAGAGTTCGTACAGTCCGTTTTTTCACCGGTTTCTATTTGGGGACAACCATATCACTATATTTGAATCGTTTGATGATTCTGTACGCACATAATCTGCTCAAATTCTGATTGTCACATCATTCTCTTATTTGAATGTTGATGAGGTTTTGAAGATACAACATTCTGATTTGTTCGCTACAAGAATCCATTACAATTTTTGGGTGAACAATACTCAAACCCAGTAGTAAATATACTGCTCTTTCAAACTGTAAACCAAGATCTGAATTATAGCTGTCCGAATTAGTACACGGGGCCCTGGAATAAGTGTGTCACTTTCACGTTGCCACCCTGTAGAAAGTACTGTTTATTTTTAAATAAGCATTCAAATACAGCAATGGAACTTGTCAGAAATGACAAAGTGTAGGAGTCGTTACCGAACGTTAATTTATTCAAGAACGTTATGCGACAGAAAGGTATAAAAAATGGGCGCGAAGCTCCTACTGAGAGAAGTTAAGGATTCAAGAAGCGAAAAGACACTAAATTTGTAGTGTCCCAATATATCTCGGAGTGCCTGAATAGGTCGCCTGAATAGGCCGCTCCAAAAGCTAACAAATTGATTACTCTGTTGCAATTTGCAACAGAACTGATAGCATATGATTTATTTTACATCGAGACATTACAATACCATACTTTTAAAACCTTTGTTTTACTATTATTAACAACTCTCATTATATTATTTAATTTATAAGTTTGTGCTTGCTCTTACGAAAACATTGATTTTATAATATCAATATGTTGTACATGACGAGAGTCTTGCTCCAAACCCCAAATTATCACACTATTTTTTCCTGATAATGTTTATCGCACTTGTTTCACGTTCTTGATATACAATCATTTTGGTCTTGGTTGTCCTTTAAAAGCCGTATTTTTATTACAATACCAATCGATCAAACGCAAATCTAATGCGTTGAAAACATTTATTTGCTTTCTGCCGAATCGTGAGGATCAATAACTTTTACATGGACTTCATATTTCCTTTTCCGTTGGATTAGCAGTCCTTTATGACCCTCTCCGAGAGAGAGAGAGATGAAGCCAAGTGCCATTTACAGGATATTCGAATCGGTATCAGAGGGAAACCAAAATGGCTGATTCCGGAATGGTGGCGATGAACATGATTTACGACGCGTTGGCCCCGGGAATACACCACCAAGAAGTCAAGTGAACCAATTCCTGATCTTCAAAGTTACACATCATCATCATCATCATCATCATCATCATCATCATCGGCATCATCTTTGCTATCACCGTTGAGCAGTCGAGTGAGCCGCACGACGACTAACCAAACGTCAAGCCATCAAGTCCTAAAAACTCGTCCAACTTTAAGGACGCATCCCGCCAACCAACCGCTTCTAATGCCTGTCCAAATACAACTTACGCACTTGTACCCGCGATTACACCGCCAACGTGACAGGCAACCAACCAACCAACCAACCGGTGCTCCGCTCTCTTCGCGGATCGGTTTGCCGCTCGGCCGGTGGGTGACGTGTACTCCAAGAAGAAGAAGCATCCCCCCAAAAACCCGCCAGCAGCCAGCGGGACCCGGTATTATGAAGATAAATATTTGAGTTTTACGATGTCAGCGTCGGCTCCGCTGAGTTCACCCACCTTCCGGACCACCATCACCACCACTCGTGGTTCCAGCGATCCAGTGCGACCTTGTCGATTCCGCGAACGAGCCTCCTTTACGGAGTTATTTCTGATTTTCTCTTCCGCCCGCTATTTATGTACTGGAAATACATTACCGCGTGGAGGCCGGAGAGCGAAGAGCATGGTATGTACGGAATGGAATGGAATGGAATGAGAAGGAAATAATAACAACAACAATCCACTGGCAGCAGCAGCATCGTCTGCTTGCTTTAAGCCCTGGCCAAGCCTCTTTGAAAAAAAAGAGAAAAAAAGGCAAACCCCTCAGGTGAGCATATTGTCCGGGGGGGGGGGGGGGGGGGGGGAGGTGGTCGGGCGTAATGTGTACGCAATGTGAGGATAATGCCGAGTCAGTCCGCCAGCCCGAAACGGCCTGGGCCACGGGTAAACAGTGTTTTTGTCAAACAATTGTTAATGAAAAAACCGCTCAACCGAATACCCTCTCACCGGACCGGTGGTAGGCTGGCAGGCTGGCTGGCTGGCTGTCTGTCCTCTCCATACCGGAGGTGATGCTCACCACTCCACCAATGGTAGGCCGTTTGGCCATTTTGTTGCTTCAGTCCACTTCAGTGAGTAATGAGACTTTGCTTTAAAGATTCGTTTCAATTCACGTGTAATCCTTGGCACAGCGACGGCATTAGGACACTCGCTGGCAAGCAGCACCACCACCAAGGTCCAAGGCCTTGTGTCTTGTGCAAGCAAACAACTTCAAATTATGCTTACTCAACGGAACCGTAAGCACCAGTACGCACGAATTAACAATTGTTTCTGGGGGCCCGGCGACGATGGGTCCCGTACCGAACCCAAACTTTAATGGCGATTAAAGTGTGGTGCCCACCCTCCTCAACTGGGCGACCGTCGGAGCACCGGGAACGGAAGTTTTTCAAGAATTTAATTTCACTAACGACCGCTTTGTTTCAGCCGTTTATGGGGGAGTTTGATTGTGGAGAAGGGGCCCGCCAGAGAAGAGCGTCTCTGTCTTAACTGTTCCTTTTTTTATATCTTCAAGTGAAACACACACACACACACACACACACACACACACACACACACACGCGCGCGCGCGCGTATTACGCCATGCGCCGCATACCACCCGCATAGAAGATGCATGTGTGGATGATGTGGGTGGTGCTTGAAATTGAATTGCAAATGCCCATCGCATACGCTAGGCCGTAAGAAAGCGGTTGGTCGGTGGCCTATGGTGGCGCCGGCGAATCATTTGCTCTATGTAAATCAAGCAATTTGGGCGTAATGGCTAGCGAGTGAGTGACGCTGTGTTTGTGCTCAGAAATGGGGTCAAGTGCAGAAATTGTGGCTCCGAGACTTGCCTGGTTGCCGGCAAGATTCCCTCACCAGGGCGCCACCAGGCAGCGATAACAAACAACGAAGCGTGTAAGATGAATGGTTATGTAGGGAAAATTTGAATTTTATTATCCATACCATTATCCCATACCTTTCATTCCATTTCCTTTAGAAGTGCTCCAAGGTATGGTGGAAGAGAAAAAGATGCAAAGAATGAAATTTGCACAATGCACACGAGTGAAATAACTTTTTTAAAGATAATTATAGCTTTAATAGATAACAATAGTTTCTCTGTCAACCTAATTTATGTTTGGAATCTTTAATACATTAAAGCTGTTCATTTCAAAATGATTACAATAATTGCAGTTTGTTCATCGCATAATTGCCTCAATCGAATTGATTATAGGAACGTAAATCATTAAGTAGAATACAAGTGAAGTTGAAATAGACGTATGCTTATCAGCAACTCTTAAAACCAAATTAATGCAAGAAAATCACCATCAGCATAGAAAAAATCTGCTGAATGCTTAATGTACATCTAGGACTAGCTTCTAACAATGATGTTACACGGTATCATTGATGAGCAGGATGGTACCATCAAGTTCATGATTAGACAAAGCTGATTGGCCACAGAATGTCACAATCACTAACAATGCTACACTAGACTATAGTGTTCTTTCAAAGGGAATACAGATTGGTTGCGTATGATGGATGGTGTGTTGCTGAAACAGATTAGTGCGAACCATCATCGCATTCCATTACCCCATTCAATGACGCTGATAAGTCTCTGCTGCGCTCCTTTATATCAAAGAGCAAAAAGCTCAGTGTGCAGTTGAAACGTACGATAGGAATTTCACTAATGAATTCTCTCGAATCTCATTCCTAGTCTATCTCAACTTCTATAGAGAGTACGTACCGGCATGCCGAAGTATTTATAATGGAGTAACTTGAATGGCATTCCTGTTTTTGTTCGTTCTATAAAGGCATTTCATACAAAGGATTCTACACTATTGTGTCCCATATTGTTGGCTGCTTATCAGTTGCACTTTTCCAATGCATCTTCACGATAATGCAAACAAAAGACCAACAATCCTCCATTGAGCTTTTATGTTTTAATATTAAAAGAAACGGATGAGTTTTAAAGCGTTCTATTAGCCCAGTATGTGCCATAATGGTTTCTAGTGTTAAGACAAACTTAATAGCATTATTGTTTTTCATTTACTATTTTCCAGAGCAGAATTCCCGTAATCGCAAATTAATTTCTTCAACTATTGGCGTTCAAAATTATGAAATACCCAACCAATGATGTTACTGAGAAATTTGCAAAAGGCTTAGGACTGATTGATGTTTCTTCCTTCTACCCTCTCATAATGATATCATCATAATTGTGCTCTGCTTTAAAACCTTTTTAATTACGGTAAAGCATTCACTCCAACACATCTAATCAATTTTCCGACTCCAAACAACTCATCACACTGATGTCCATCGGGTCACTGTGGGTCGCTGACGCAGTCGCAGCGCAGAATTCAAACCAGCTCTCCCCTAGAACTCCCAAAATTCAACCCAAATCATTAGTCGTCTCTACAACCGTCCGGACAAATAAGGCTTCCGGGCGGGGCCGAGAACCACATTAGAAGTTATGCGAAAACTAATTCTTTCCCTCGGACCGTAATAATGTTATGAATTTATAATCACCATTTTCCCAAGCCACCGGACCCCTGGAACCGTCCGCTCTGACCGTGCAGAAAGAAACGAAAGCATTTTTCCGTAGGCCTAGGCCGTATTTGCGTGATAGCAGTGATGGAATGGAAATTGGTGGGACCGAATGCGACCGAAAAAGGATCGGTCGGTCCGACCCGACGGAATATAAGCAATTTGCATTGATGCCCCCTGCCCCGGAGCCGGCTAGACATGTTCGTTTGCGTGCGTTTCATTTCCTTTCTTCGGTCGGACGCAAACACACCTACAAATGGAAGAAAACTCTCATTTTCTTTCTCTCAACACAACCAAAAAAAAAAAACAACCACTCGCTTTCACCCGGAAGGATCGTGTTCCACTGGCACAGTGTTTCATGAAAACTGCAACGCCAGCAGCAGCCCCCATGTGCGGTCCCATCATTTGCTCCCCCCCCCCCTTTCTGCCGGTCGCCTTCGTTTTTGGGGGCACCGAAACCGGGCCGAAACCGATTGTCTGAGTTTCGGCAAAGGGAAAACGGTGCAAAACGGCGGCCACGCCACGCCACGCCAGCACCGCCGGCAAGATCCACCGACATCGTTCGAATATTGCTTCCGGAATGGAAATGAGATTGTTTGTTGGTTCTATCGTCCTCCTATCGTCCTCCTATCGTGCATCCTTTCAACGGCTGCCACTGTGCGCCTGGCAGCCATTTCATTCCACCGCTCAAACGCACGCGTTGTTCCCAATCTTCCTCGTTTCGTAGATATTGCAATCACTTCACTCACTCACTCACCTCACCGTCTCTATTTCTCTTTATTCCACGTTGTCCATATATCCATCGGAACGGGCAGAAAGTGCTACTGAACGCTCCGCTGCAGGATGGCAAAAAGCTGTTCACGTCCTACCACACGAAAACGAAGCGCCGAAACCAGCGCAAGGAGCAATTCAAGGCCCTGTACCGGCGCCTGCAGGTGAAGAAAGTGATCCGCAAGAACTATCTGTACGATAAATCGAACCGCGGTACGGGATCCATCGGTACCGGGCCGCTGGCCGGCGGTGGCGGTCCGGCGGGCGGTATGGCGGGCGGTCGTCGAAAATACATCAAGAGCTACGAGCACAACAACCAAACGATCTCGCTGCTCACGGAGATAACGTTCTATGGGTGCGAGAAGCAGACGAAAAGCTGCATCGGACAGGTGCACAATGGCCGCCCGTTCTATCGGTACGTCGGGCGCCACACACCACCCTGCTGCATGGAGAAACTGAAGGCCACCTTCCGGCATGTGGTGGACGAGTTCGAGAATGTCGGCATTCGGTACTGGTTGGATAACTACGCGCTCAAGAACGCCATCGAGCAGAAGACCCTTTCGGTCGATGCGTACGAAATCGATCTCAGCTTCAATGCCGACGACATCCAGCGTTCGGTGGCACTGCGGAAGGCCCAAATCAAACCGTACACCGACGAGGAGGGTTTCCACTGGCTCAAGGCAACCGATGGTCACTACTTCCGCGTGCAGTTCTCCAAGGCGAACACCATCGCCATCAATCTGCTACCGTTCGATCTATCGAATGGGGAGCTGGTGCGACCGAACGGGTTCTACGGGTGGAAAGCGCGCAAGTTCTCCGTCGAGTTTCTGCACCCGATGTCGACGGTGCTGTTCCTGGGCAAACCCATCATGTGCCCGAACAATGTGATAGAGTACCTGGAGGTGAAGAATGTTAAGTAAAG